>NW_023270702.1:9375843-9412295 GCF_011800145.1 Mirounga leonina
TTCTTTCTTTCTTTCTTTCTTTCTTTCTTTCTTTCTTTCTTTCTTTCAAGATTTTATTTATTTATTTGACAGAGAGCGAGACACAGCGAGAAAGGGAACACCAGCAGGGGCAGAGGGAGAGGGAGAAGCAGGCCTCCCACGGAGCAGGGAGCCCAATGTGGGGCTCGATCCCAGGACCCTGGGATCATGACCTGAGCTGAAGGCAGATGCTCAACGAATGAGCCACCCAGGCGCCGCCGGTGATTGTTTTAGTTAGTGCAATAGCTTACGTGGATGTACCGAGGCCTCTTCCTTTTCCTGGCAAAGAGGAGGTGGTCAGCAGTGTTTGCTGAATGATAACATTACTTTTGTCTGGTCTAACAGTGTGCATGCTGGGTTCTACAATATGTGTGGAATTTTCTGTAGGATCATAAGATGTTGAGATTGGAAGATACTCAAGGAACATCCAAACAACCCCTCTTTTACAGATTAGAAAACTGAGGCCCTGAAAGCATAAATGAATCATCTAAGATCACACTCCTGGTTGTCAAAATTGTTGGGACAGGTCCCCAGTGCTCTTTTCCGGTATGCTCTTCAGGGCATCGCTATACGATCTCTCTTTTTAGTATTTTTCTTGATGAGGTGAAGTGGGGTAAGGATCTAAAATAGTGTACTCCTCCATTTATTTTCCCACTTTTTTTCACTTATTCTTCTGATGGAACATAGTAGGTTGAATGGTAGTGCCACGAAATATACGGCTACATCTTGATCCCTGGAACCTGTGAATGTCAAGTTATTTGGAAAAATAGTCTTTGCAGACGTAATTAAGTTAAAAAAATCTTGAGAACATGAAATCATCCTTGATTATCTGGGGAGATCCCTAGTCTAATAAAGTGGTTTTGTCAGAAAGGCAGAAAAAAAATTTGAGACTGAATGAAGAGGAGAAGACATAGCAGAGAATTTGATGTGAAGACACTGAACATGGAGACAGAGATTGGAGTGATGTGGCCAGAAGCCAAGGAAACAAAGGAATGCCGACAGCCACCAGAAGCTGGAAGAGGCGAGGAAGGATTATCCCCTAGAGCCTCTGGAGGGAATATGGCCCTGCCAACACCTTGGTTTCTGACTTCTGGCTTCCAAAACTGTGAGAGAATAAATTTCTGTTCAAGCCACGCAGTTTGTGATAATTTGTTATAGCAGCCACAGGAAGCTAATACATCGAAGGGAAGAACTGATGTTATAAAACATATATTTTACAGATATTTAAAAAATCTATATATCACATCATGGAACAGATGTCTTTTCCATCATTTCTAACTTCACAGACTCTCAGGGTGAGTGGGTATCTGTTGGTAGCAGTGGACAGGTGAAGAGTTTCAGGGACAGATGAGTGTTCTTGTTCTAACAGAGACAGGCAATAATGACCTTTTGGCAAATGATAGGGATTTTATAAGAAAACTTCCCCCTCAAAAGGCTTGGGAACATCAAGTCGAATAAAGTGTAGGCATGAGAGGGGGGCAGACCATTCCCCGTTTTGTGTTTACGCTCTTAGTCTTGGTGCCCTCACCACTGCCTCCTGGACACCTGTGAACCCTTCTCACTGAGCTCCCCAGCCTGAGAACTCTCTTTCCTTCTTCTTACCCTACTTCAACCTGTCTCATTTCCTCGGGGCTCTTTTTCTAGAGGTAATCCTCACCTTCACATTAATTTGTTGTAAGGAGATAAAGGCTGATTATAACTCATCCTCACCTCATTTTAATCACACTTATTTTTTGCAACCGATTTTGAATGCATAACCCCAGCAGAGAAGTCAGTGGGGACTTCCTGCAGGTTCCACACCAGTCTAAGGGGGAGACATTTTGAAGAGAGAACATTCCTCTTGTCCTTCCTGTCATACCCATCAAGGCCAGCTCAGTTCAGGAGCGGCACTGTGTGTCTGGATTTTCTTACAGCCTTGGCTGTATTGGGAATAGAAATCCTAAATATAGAAGAAAAGAAACTCTTCTATCTGGGCTGAACTGTCCATGAATTTCTATGGGTGATATAATGTTGCTTTGCCTTCCGAGCCTTCTAACTTGGACATGATTTTCTTTTCTCTCATTCAGTTACTTAACCTTTCTGTGCCTCAGTTTCGTCATCTGTAGAATGGAGATAACAATGGGACTTTCCTTATTGGAAAAGCTTGTTGTGAGGATCAAATGAGTTAATCCACGTAAAGCTTTTAGAGTAGTACCTAACACATAGTGATAACTCAATAAATGTTAGCTATTAGTATTTCTTTTTTTTTTTTTTAAAGATTTTATTTATTTGACAGAGAGAGACACAGCGAGAGAGGGAACACAAGCAGGGGGAGTGGGAGAGGGAGAAGCAGGCTTCCCGCGGAGCAGGGAGCCCGATGCGGGGCTCGATCCCAGGACTCTGGGATCATGCCCTGAGCCGAAGGCAGACGCGTAACGACTGAGCCACCCAGGCGCCCCAGCTATTAGTATTTCTTAGAGAGAAATATCTTCTTTGATTCCTGGTTTCTATGAGGAGTGATGGTCTCTATGTACTCCCAACCTTTGGACCAATTCCTTCCTCCTCCTGGTGTTGTGTCTGCCTAGTGATAGCCATTACTCAAATTTCCTTGATTGTGGGGAACTATTCTATCAAAAGTCCTGAGCGTGAGGGGAGTTGGTGTCTTTCTTTTCACTCTCCACTTGGAGAAGTGGAGACAGTGACCTGGGTGAGTGTGTCTGCCTAATGGTCTCACACTTTCCTTCAGGTGGGCTGTTCTGAGAATGAGGCTGAACATTGGGAACGAACAAACTCATTTTGTTCTCACAATAAGCTAAGTCCTCTAACTCCGTCTGTATCAGTAATAAAGTTGGTATTTTTGTTCATTAGCTGATTCTTTTGTCTTACTCCTTGGTTTAGTGCTCAAGTTGAGGTCCCTCAGAAAAACCAACATGATTATCAGTGTCAGGAAAATCTTAGGCCAGGGCGGATGGGGGCTTGTTTGGGGGAAAAAAAATCCGTGTCTCAGTATGTGCTTCATATGCTTCCCAGTGTTCGAAGGCAGCGTGCAAGGCTGAGGATCCATGCTTCCCTCTTCTGCCAATGCATCCACTGAACTAACTTGTTTTCTTGTCTCTTTAAAATTTGCCAAGTTAATCAGCAATGAAAGAACAACTGAAGTCACTCCTTATTTAAGCCCGTGTTCTCCTCTGAAAGAAGCCTTTAAAGACACACCAACAATTCCATGCTGTGGAATGAGAAAATTGTGCAGTGGAGGGATCACAAACAGAAGATTTTTATTCCTGAGCAAGCAAAATGAAAATTCAGCAAACAAATCAAAGAATCAAGATAAAGACCTAAAAGATGAAATGGGAACACGAACTATATAACAATGAACATAAAACAAAATCCTCTCAACACTCTGGCAATTACACTGGTCCTGTGGTGAGTCAGAGTGAGCAAAATACTCCTAGAGGAAAGTGTTCATTCTTGTAGAAATATGAACATCTTGCATCTATATATTACATTGTACTGCACCAAATGCCCTCACATCTGTTTCCTTATATGATTTTTATGTGAACTCTGTGGTGTTTGAAGGGATTTGCTCCCCTTATTATAGATGTGAAAAAAAAAAAGGACATTCGGGAAGGAAAAAATCATCTGACCTACAGCTGGTCAGATGGTGGGTGTCTGATCCACAGTTGGGTGTCTGATCCACAGTAGATGGAGTTTTTCTTTAATCACACAAACGTTTTTACCACTTTGGGTAATGGTTGGAATGTTACTTAAGCTACTTTTTCTCTTTTAATGTCTTGGGGACTATGAAATCTGCCTTCCAAATTATGACACTGAAAAAAATCTTTCACTCTCTACCATTTTGGAAACACATGAATTCTTCTATCAGTGCCTGCATTCAGAGGATTTCCCTTCATAGGTTTATAAATGGGAGAAATGGATTTGTTCATTTTAATAGTGATTCAGAATAAGAGGATTGTCTCTCTAATTAGACTTAAGGGAATAATAAAAAATGCTTTCATTGATAAGTGGAGAAGTTGTATGCTTAGGAACGGAAAAATTGAAGACCTGAAATGAGTTAGCTGTTAGTTTTATTACAAAAACAGTCCTATTTTTAGGATGAACACTAGAGCCCTCAGATGCGGGTCAATGAAGAAAGGAACATGGTACTTTAAGTACAAAAGTACATGTATTTGAGAAAGTAGTAGTTAATTTTTATCTCGCTGGGACTTGTCCTCACTATTGGTAAATGGATGTCACCAGCAGGTTGTGCTGGAACTTCTCCTATCAAGGTATTAAGACAGGTTTTCCTCACTTACTACTTGGCAAATATCCTCTGCTTGCTTGTTCTTCAGGGCAAAGTTCCAGAGGATACTGTATTCTGTGGTTGTGGTTGGCAATACCGGACAAGAGTTTTCTGAATCTATCCTTGGTAGAGCCTTCTGACAGTCTGTCTCCCCACTTCCCAGCTCTTTTTCACTTCTAGATTTCTTTGTCTTAGCTTTTTGGTCTTTGGTAGGGAGTTAGGGCAACCCACTACCTTGGCTGGCTTATTGGAGCTTGTTTCCTGATCTCATTCGAGTAAACTCTATTTTGTAGAGCAGATTTTCCTCCTCCACCCCCTTTATATTACATGAAGCTAATTCCCCCAGTTAATGCCAAGGTCTCTGATTCACTCTGATTGTTACCATTTTAGGAGCTCCTAAAGGATTTCTTTTTTCTGTCAGCTCAGATGAGATGCCCCCTTACCATTCCCGATACTGGCCCTAAGTTTCCATTGTTGGAAAGTTGTTCTTTGGCCACCTTTGGAGGTGAAATGAACGAACTCTTTATTTCCTGCTGGGATGGAGGCCGTTGCTGCTTCTATTTTTTTCCTAAGACCACTTGTTTCCTTCTTTAGGGTGCAATGCCCTGTTACTTGAATCATGCTCTTTTGCTTTCATTCATGTCATTTTTGATAGTTACCCCGATAAGATATAGGGGGATAGTACCTCAGTAAAGGATTAGCAATCAAGGGAATTGGAGTGACTATTGTGCTGGTCAATAAATGTAGTAACTTCTTAACTGGTACGTTTGGTGGAGTGATCACAGTATTCTATGGAGATCAAACAAGCAAATAGTAATTAAGTAAAAAAAATACAAAATAAAGGGGAACTACTATAAAAATGTGATCATTTCAGAGATTAGAGTAAATCCAGGTTCTATGCAGGCATTGACTTTTTTTATTTTTTATTTTATTTTTTTAAAGATTTTATTTATTTATTTGACAAAGAGAGACACAGAGAGAGAGGGAACACAAGCAGGGGGAGTGGGAGAGGGAGAAGCAGACTTCCTGCGGAGCAGGGAGCCCGATGTGGGACTTGATCCCAGGACCCCGGGATCAGGACCTGAGCCGAAGGCAGATGCTTAATGACTGAGCCACCCAGGCGCCCCTGCAGGCATTGATTTTTTACAGAACATAGCGATTCAGGATGTTTAGTTCTTCAAGAACAATCCTGGGAGGTTATTTCACCATCGGGGCAGAGACATTTAGGTGTTCTTCAGTAGCACTTTCTGTTTCTTCTTCAGTAATAGAATCCTTAAATTTTAGTGGGGCAAATGCCTGCCCAGAATAGAAACTAGAATTCCTAGGTTCCCTTGCAGCTAGGTTTGCCATATGACTAAATTCTGGCCAATGAGATGTAAATAGTAGCATCATGAAAAATTTTCAGTAAGTTTTGTTAAAAGAAAAGGTATTCTTCTCTTTATCTTTTTACCTTCTGGGTATCTGGGATGCAGAAGTAGTGGGCAGAGATAGAGCAGTTATCTTGGTCCATGAGGCAAATTTAAGAATAGAGGCCATTTTCTTATAAACAAGATAGAAACAGTTTGAGTCCTTGACAGCATGGGCCATATATGAGCTATATCGATATTGTCCTCCTACTTGAGCTTTACCTTGAGAGAAAAATAAATTGTTCTTGTTCAAGCTGCTATTATTTTGAGAGTTCTTTCAATTATAGCCAATCATAATATTAACTACAGAGCTTACAAGAGTAGAGTGGGTTGAACTGTATGCTCTAGAAAGATATATTCAAGTCCTACACCCAGTACCTATGAATGTGACCTTAAAACAGGGTCTTTGTAGATACAATTAAGGATCTTGAGATGAGATCATTTTAGATTTTGGATGGGGTCTAAATCCAGTGATGTGTCCTTATAAGATGGAGACTTGAGGCACAGAGAGACTCCTCAAAGAAGGCCATGTAAAGACAGACAGAGACTGGAGTTATGTTGCTGCAAGTCAAGGAATGCCAGGACCTACCAGAAGCTAGAAGAGGTAAGGAAGGATTTTCCCCCAAAGTGCACCAACATGACGACTTTGGCCTTTGGCCTCCAGAACTGTGAGAAAATATATTCCTGTTGTTGTAAGCCACCAAGTTTGTAGAATTTGTTATGACAGCCCTGAGAAATTAATATGAAGGATCACACTTATTTTTTTAAAGGAACAAATAGAAGCTTCATCTAAGTCATAAAATGATAATTTAAACACACACCTGGTGATTTGTTCTTGGGCACCATATTTATGGAAGGAAGGCTTGGAAGAAGTCATTAAAACCATAAATCTGTCATTTAGGAAAAAAGCCATCTGTTCCCAGAGTATGTTTATCTCCCTGGGATTCTTCATAAGACCTATCCTATTGGCGTATCAGAAATCCATCGTACTTATAGGTAGGTATAAGTTTCTCTTTGATGAGTTATCAACTGCCTCATGTTCATCAGTGAAAATCAAAGCAACATTTTGCTTAAAATGATACTGCCTTTCCTGGGCAAATGGATGAAGTGTTTCATCCTCTTCAGAAGGAACTCAGGTTCTACAATAACAAAGACAGCAATTAGGTTTGGCAATAAAAGAGAATGATTACAAACACCATTTATAAATTTTGCAGAATAGCAAACACTGTATTAACACTTAGTTATTAAAGGAAACAGTACAGCTGAGTATTTTTTCTTTTTTTTTTTGAGAGAGAGAGAGTACGTGTGTGGGTGTGCAGCGGGAGAGATAGAGAGAGACTATTAAGCAGGTTCCAAGCCCAGAGGAGAGCCCCACATGGGGCTCGATCTCATGACCCTGAGATCATGACCCTGAAATCATGACCTGGGCCCAAATCAAGAATCAGATGCTTAACCGATTGAGCCACCCAGGCATCTCAGTACAACTGAGTATTGATGTGAACTGATCTACCACTAATACAAATGAACTTTAGGTGACAGTAGTGTGTGTGTGTGTGTGTGTGTGTGTGATTTACAAATACGTGCTTTATTTTCATAAACACTTTATTAAATGATTCCACTAACTAGGGACTCACTAGTTTGTGAGCATTTGACTCTTGAAATGTCTCCTGGCAGATGAAGGAGGAGCACTCATTCCCTTTAACTGAGGTAAATTGGATCTTGTCACTGTCCCTCGCCTCCCCTCCCCATTTCTAAATACCTGAAAGCTTCCTATTGTACTGAGAGTATACTACATACTTCTTAACACAACTGGAGGCCCTAACTATGTGGGCCCCTCAGCCTAGCCCCCTCTCTCCCCTCTCCCCTCAGCCTAGCCCCCTCTCCCATTGCCCCAGCCACAGGCTCCTGTTTTCAGTTCCCTGAACGAGCCCAACTCTCTGTCTCGGCACGTTTGCATGTGCTGTTCCCTCTGTCTGGAAAACTCTTTCTCTAGCTCCTTGTCTGGTAAACTCCCATTTATCCCCCAAATCTCAGCTTACATGTAGTGCCCACAGACAGGCTTTTACTTCATGGCACTTATAATTTATAATATTTTGGTTTACTTTTTAAATAGCCTTTGTTTACTTGTTAAATGTTTGCTTTTTGTTCTATAATCTCCCTAAAGAAAGGGACTAGGGCTCCTGCTCTGTACTCTTTACCTCCCCTCTGTATGTAGCATGGGGGATGTAGCAGGAACTCAGCAAATATTTGTTGAATGAGTGTATTACAACAACATTTTTAGTGAGGATACTGGATATACCTTAATATCTCAGATAGCAACTTTAGGCTAACTAAGGAAAGAAACCAAATTATAATAAGGAAAATCTAGGTTGATAGTTTAGAAGAACAGTGTTTCTCAATCCTAGTGGTCATTATAATTATCTAAGAAGCTTTTATAAAATGATGATGTCTAGACCACATCCAGAAATTCTGATTTATTTGGTCTATGTGGCCTGCACATTTTTTTTTTTTTAATGAATTCTGATCCGGATATGTAGCCAGGAATGAAAACCACTGTAGATTCTGGGTGGTAATAATAATAGGACAAAACCTTCTTTTCCTCTGATCTCTCCTTTCATTTCATTGCTATTTATAATTTCATTCTAAGTATTTTGAGCAAAGATGGCAATGACTGGAAGGAAGAAAGATAAAAATATAAATCATAATATTTTGCCAGTTATCTTGACATAAACATCCACAACATATTTTGTGTTGTGAGATATAGAATGCCTTGCCATAAATTGAAATTTTATTGAATAAACAGCATCGTACTTTTGGATTAAAAAAGAGTAACTTTTGTGACTCTTAGCACAAGCAGGTATGTAAGCCTAAATTCTGGGAAAACAAGAAAGTGTGTCAGGAAGGTCTACCTTATCTTTGATTACTTATACAAGAAACTGATCTCAATTGGGGAAGGAATGTCCACGTTTCTATCTTCCCATAAATAAAGCCTAGGACATTCCTATGGAGTCAGATATTACCGTGCTGGAATTTCTTAGCGTTATCTGTATGGATATTCTTGGGGTGGGTAGGAAATATGCTGTGCTGTGCAATGAGCAGCTTGTTGTGGTGGAGAAATGTGAAAACAGGACCATTCTGATTGTTCTGGGAGTTCTGGCTTAGATGCCATTTCCCACGCTTGCCCACACTTCCATTTCAGTAATCACCTGATTATGCTGTCCTTGAATGTCAGTATGTCTTGCCACTAGTCTGTAAGCTCTTTGACATCAGAATGATACTTCTGATTAACTTTGGTATCCCCAGTACTTTACAGACTTCCTGGTGCACGGTGGGCGCTCAATCGCAATTTCTGAATAAATGGAATTTTTTTTTTTAAAGATTGTTATTTATTTATTTATTTGACAGAGAGAGACACAGAGAGAGAGGGAACACAAGCAGGGGGAGTGGGAGAGAGGAGAAGCAGGCTTCCCGCTGAACAGGGAGCCTGATTCGGGGTTTGATCTCAGGGTCCTGGGATCATGACCTGAGCCGAAGGCAGACGCTTGACCAACTGAGCCACCCAGGCACATCTTGATTTCAGTTTTAAAAGATAATTCATGAAAAAACAGGTTTTTATGTTTTGCTGTTTTCAAAAGTGAAGTATTGGTTAGAAACCAAGTGAGCACTGGTTATTTCTTCTCTCTCTTCTTTTGTTTTTAGGTATTCCAGTTCTTTGCCTTGTAACATCTTTAACGTGTCATCTTATTTTATAAATATATTTCTACATAAAGTCCCTGGAGGTTCTGCAAACGTTTCATAAGTGAAGTAAACCCTTGATGTTTACATCATACTAGAACTCCAAAATGAAATAACTGACAAATAAAGAAAATGAGAATTCTGGGTGATGTTGGAAATTAAATGCTTTACTAATAATTTTAGTAGAGGTGAGATTTAGGACAGTGGTTGGAGATAATGATTTTATAGGAATTTTTAAAAAATATTTTATTTATTTATTTGACAGAGAGAGAGAGAGATCACAAATAGGAAGAGTGGCAGGCAGAGGGAGAGGGAGAAGCAGGCTCCCCGCTGAGCAGGTAGCCCGATGCGGGGTTCATAATCCATCCCAGGACCCTGGGATCATGACCTGAGCTGAAGGCAGATGCTTAACCGACTGAGCCACACAGGCGTCCCCCAGGAAATTTGAAAGCACTAGTTTTGATGAATTTATAACCAGATCTGTTAGCAGAGTCATAACAACAGTGAATGTGATAGTAAAGTTCAGAAGACGCAAAAAGAAAATATCTGTGGTAAATAAATTGATAAGCAACATTTTTTAGACCCAGTGTTCCTGCTGGTCAGGTAGCTCTAATTTAGTGTTTCTCACCAGCAGGGATTTAGAGAAAGAAGGTACTTGAAATACTAAAATCTAGAGGATATAGTTGCCTACTTCTGAGAAACGTTAATGAGATCACTACGGGGATGATTACTAAAACCCAAAGCTCTAAGCCTAGAGTAAATGGGAGACAATAAAAGAATTTAAGTGCCAGATGCATCTTAGACCGATATTGCTGGTTCCACGTCGATTTCTTGAAAAGCCTCACCCTACACCAAACTTGTGAGCTGTTATTGGAAAACAAGTGTGGTCCAGGAGTGTTACATCTTATATACCAAAGGAGAAAGATAATACTTATTTACTGACATTTATGGGTAATATAATCCTTAGAGCACTTAAATTAAATGTTAAAGTTAATCCTCTTTACATAGTAAACCTCATCAGAATTTGGATGAGAGGACTTAAGGCTAAAGTAAAGTGTTGGGCACTAAATTAATATCGTTTCCTAGAATTTTTCATAAAGAGAAAAAGAACTTTCCATAGGATTCATGCCTTTGGGGCTTCTTTTGACTAGAAATTCTTTATTAGCAGCTATGTAAGAAAGAGGTAAGTAAAGTGGACTTTTTCCATGCTGAAAACCATGGATATTTACATTTATTTAAATAGTTTTTTTTTTCCTGCGTAGATCTTAAAATATCTTTTCTTTTATGCTTATTCTGACTCACCACTACTGCCATGAATGAGTTAGGCGTGGATTCACAGCTCTGAGAAGGTAACTTGTAAAGAGTTGGTGCTCAGAGCTGGTTAGCCCACAACATGGCACCATAAGGCGGAGGGGAGGGAATGATCCTGAGCTCAGCAACTCCTCTTGTGAAAATGTCATGGTGATGCAGACAGAACCAGGCTCCTTCACTCCCCTGCCCAGCAAGACAGGTCTGGGGGCTCAGCTCAGGCTGGGCTTCCAGGAACTTCGGCTGTGTGTGTAGGAGCAACTGTCCTTGCAGAATGTGAAGCCATGGGACACTGGGGTCAAGGGAAGAACAGGGAAGTAAGGGAACTGGTAAAGCCTTCAGCTAAGGGAGCTGGCAGAGAATGAAAACGGAGAGCTGGAGAGAATTGCAGGGTGTGGCTCAGACAACAGGCAAAACTGCATGAGTAGGTTTGGGAGGTGGGGGCTTGAAAAGGTTTTTGAGGCTGCATGACTGTGTCTGAGCCTGCTTCAGACAGTTATGTCCTGTCAAGCAGGGCTTTATACACTGCGCCCACTGCAGAGTATCATGTGTTTCTTCATGCTTTCCCGTCTCTCTTGATTAGCCAAAAAGTCTTGAAGGAGAAGGGTGGGGATGGTCAATCAGGAGGGCGCTCCCGGTTTATGACTCTCCAACACAGCTCATCCACAGCCTACTGGGACACTCCCCTTGGGAGACCCTTCCTTATAATATAGCAGAAACAAATGTTTTGAAATGAAAGGGAAAAAAACAAAAGTTTTCACATTCAAACTCTAAAGTTTGAGATTTTGATGCATTCCTATCCCCCACCCCCCCCCAAACAATGTGTTCTCCTTCATATGCTTGGTCTGATGGGAGAACAGCCTTCCTCTGAGTTTGGTGGTCCACGGCGCTCTCTGGTTAGAGGATGTGCGCAATGAGAGAAGCTAACGCAGGTGGAATGTCAGTACATCTGTGATCCCCGCTTTAAAAAATGTATATATGCTTAAAGGCATTTCATTCAAGTACAAAGATGCATGGTGTGAAGTTAAATGCATTAGTGATTTGTTACATCACCTGAAACTGATTTCATTTCTTTTGAGTCATTTTGAGGACTAGACGGGTGCAGGGTGATATTCAAAACACTCCACAGACTCTATGGCGTGGGCACTGGCTATCAGAAGAGATTGGCTACAGGGCTTCAGCGGGGCCCAGGAGCTCCCTGGGCGGTCTGGCCTTTCCTATGCAGCTGTAGGATTGGGGTGGGGAGGGCAGGAGTGCCCGGATGGCAGAGGGAGCGCCAGGGCTGGCCATGGCAGTGAAATGACACTGTGGGGGCTCGGAGCATCAACTCTTTACCAATCAGTATAGAAGTATTTGCATCCTGTATCAACAGGTTGGCCCCACGAGCTGAGTATTAGTCCTGCCCATGGAAATGGCTCCCTCGCTTGTTCTCATCCTATGTCACTTTAATGACATTCCTCAGCTCTTTAGAATCGCATTTAACTGGACTATTTCTGTCCCCGTTTCCACAGCAGGGGCTGTTTTTGTTGGCTTCTGAATGAGAAGTCACCCCCACGCCTTTCCCCCAAAAGCATTCATAGTAAGATGTTCATTCAAAGCGTGGCCTGCAGACCTCTAAATTTCTTACTTTACTCTATGGTTTTGGATCAGTCATATTAACTCTCTGTATTTACAGGGAATTGAAAATCTGACATATCCAAAATGCTTTGAGATCTTCAGATCGTTGTTAGGAATCAAATACAAAAAAAAGGACTTTTAACCTTCTAAAAAGTCTAGCTCCCTACAGAATGGCTTGTGTGAGGAGCTGAGAGAGCACTAACTGCCAACATGTGTTTTTGTTGAAATGTATTTGCTAATGTAAACAGCTCATGCCTGCTGTGGCACCCAATCCTGCCACGTGAGGCTTGCATGATCCTCGGAGAATGCTGCTCTCACAAAGATTAATACATATAAATCTGTAACTCATATTTCTGGGCTCACATGTGTCTCATGCAATTAAAGAGAAAGGGAACTCATTTACATTAGGCCGGCACTCTGGAAGCTCTAGCATTTGATCACTAGACGCGGAAGGCAAAGAAAATCGATGAAAAATACAAGAAAAACCCAGAAAAAAAATAGGTTTTTTTCCCCCTACATCAGTTAGCTTAAATTTATTTACTATGGCCCTCATTTTTGCAAATGCGAAGTATGTTTTTTTTTCAAGTAGTTCATTGCTTCTAATGCTAGGAAATGAAATGGCTTAGGGGGTGTTTTGGATGGTCAGCTAGATCGATCATATAGTTCCTTGACTAACAAAATATTTTAAGGCATTGGTTCTCAAACTTGAGCGCGTGCCAGAATCACCTGGGAGCTTCTCTAAAACAGCTTGCTGGGCCTCACCCTCAGAGTTTTGGCTTGTGGACCTAGGGTGGGGCCTGAGAATTTGCATCTCTGACAGGTTCTTGGGTAATGCTGTTCCTGCGGCTGCTGCTGGCCTCCAGGACCACACTTTGAGAACCACTGAAAGGCCGAGATTATCAACCTTCCCTGTACAGCAGAATCACGTGCAGAGCTCTGAAACATAACTCAAGCTGGGGCTCCATCCCCAGAACTTCCAATTTAATTAGTCTGTGGAAGGTCCTAGGGATTTGGTAATGTTTGAAAACTCTCCAGCCTAATGTTCAGCCTAAAGATTAATCACTAGTATGGGATTTGCTATTGGATGATTTTTGGCTGACTATTAAATTATTTTGAGTCTAGGAGTAACTTTTGCATTCTGTACATAAGCAGCTAAATGCTTTTTGAGCAACTGTCAAATTTGGTGGAAGCCAAACTTACTTTAAAAATAGATGTTAACACATTAATATCACAATTTGTAGCTATTTTTGGAAAAATGACAATTTGCCCTTAATTCAGGCATGGGGACGAGAGATGGGTTGAGATTGAAGTCTTACCCCCCTTTCTTTACATCACCCCCTTCCACCCCACCCTCCTCTCCATTTCTGAGCTTTCTTCTTTTGGTCCAACCTTTTGTTCAAAGGTCAATTGGCTGACTGCTGGAGCTGTCCTCCAGACAAAAGGTGGTCTGAACAGAAAAAGCTCCAAGAATGGCCACAAGAGGGCTCGAGGGCACCCCCTGGAGGGGGAGTGATTTATTGTACAGGGCGCGGGTCTGGGAGTCGGATGACCAGAGTTTAGATTCTTACCACTTTCTCAGTCTGATGGCCCTGTGATCTTAGGAAAATCACTTAATCCTGTTAAATTTCACTTTCTTAACCATAAAATAGGGATAATGTCTACCTCTTGTGAGTTTGTTTCAAGGATTAAATAGGACAGCCGGGACAGGACTTTGATTTCCTTGTTGACCACTGACAACAGAAGGCCTAGAATAACGCCAGCCCGCAGAAGACACCTGATGAGTTTTGGCGAAATTAAAACAAACTTTGTGAACTGCGAAGTGTTCAATAAATTCCCCTAAGTGAACATGCTTTCTAACCTTCAGCTCTCTCCGTACTTCCCATGCACTTGGGTCTATATTCAGCTCTACAGGCCGAGCGTTTACTAAACATCAGGTGATGAAAGCAAAAGTTGATCTGAATCCATTCTTCCCTGTAGGAGTGAGCATCTGATTATTATTATCATCACATTTCATTTCTAAAATATTCTTTCAATGAAGAATGCAAAATACAGGTCTTGCTGATATTCTTCTCATCATTCCTTTTCTAGAACTTGAGAGGTAATTCTTTCTTTCAGTTGAGAAAGTTGTTAGCTGAAGTTAGGGATTGAAGTCCTGGGTTCTATTTATTCCTAACAGTGCTGTGGTATCTCATGCTTTATAAATAACCCTTATTGACTTAACTTTGGCACGCCTCAGGTTACCGATTATAATTATGCCAGAATAACAGCTTTCTCTCTTCTGGTAATAATTTCTGTTTCCTTCTACACTTGGACTGATCCAGAAGAATCAGTTTGACGGAATGGATTGGGGTGGGAGCAGGGATATCTCATGTGTCAAATTACATGATTGTAAGAGGGGAAGTCAACCAGATTTGGCTCTAAAAGCAATAGCCTTCACATGCTTGGCAGAGGATCTTCATTAACTATTTTGGTTGAACCATTTTTACCATGGCATGTAAAGTTTCTCTGTTAATGGATACCCATACAATGTCACCCAAGCCAAGGGGATGGACACAGGCATACCTGTGAGATACAGGGAAAATCTCACTTAGAAACTCTATTTTATGAGGCGGGCTATGTGTTGATGGCTTTGTGCAAAGCCGACCTCTTTATTTTACCGTATAGTCAATATCCATGAGAAATAGTTACACCGTCATTACTTAATTTTTTTCACACGGACCACTTATTTTTGAAAAGAGACAGTATTTCTATTATTATTTTTGTCGATATTGCTGTGACATGATATTTTCCAAACCAACAAAAGTCTCCAAAAACGCAGCTTTGAAGGGAAATTCAAGATGTACAAAATAAGTAGAAAGGCCTAGGTTTCCCAAAGCAGGGAATCTCAGAGAAGGCTCCGTCCTCTACCCTCGGCCCCTGGCCTGACTTTCACAGGCAGCAGCTTTTTTTCCAGTTGTAAAATTAGCCTTCAAATATAAACCGAGCTCCTGGGCTCCATTACTGTTGCTAGCCAGAAAGCTAGAGTCAGTGTTATCTCTAAGTTTGTGAAATTCAGAAAAAAACAGCTCTGTGGTGGCAGGGCTAGAATTTTATAGCCTGGGTAAGGAATGCCATTGAAGTTGTCAGACTCATAAACTTAAAATGTTTAGATCTTTTGGAGGGAGGGAGCGTGGTGTGATGGTGGAAATAAAGAACTCCACGTCCTCAGGACAATGTTTTTTTCTTAAGACTCTCGGGCATTTTTACAACTGTATTTTGGTGTCCCCCCGCCTCAGTTTTTCTACCCACATAATGGAATACTTGTGAGAACTAACATACCTTTGCTTAAGGCCCCGCTTAGATTCCATTTTCTTTGGGGAAGCCTTCTTTGAAATCCTGATTTTTAGTTTGATGCCTAATTTAACTCCCCGCGCCTCCCCCTCTCCGCCTTCATACCCTGCCTGAAACTCTATGCTTTCTTGTCACATGGTTTTATGTTTGCTTATTTACTTCTCTCTATACTTCATCTCCTCTGCCCCTCATTCCTCCAGATGCTAAACTCTGGTCTAAAACGATTTTCAGTGTTACAATTACAGTGCCTAGCCCTGTGTCTGGGCAGTGGGATACTGAGTAAATGTTTGTGGACAGAATAAGGGAGAGATAGAACAGATTTTATTCTTAGTGCCCAAGGACAAGTCTATATGACATAATTGTTGCAAGATTAAATTTTATTTTGCATGTGTATGTGAGTGTGGGTGGTAAGTGATACAGCCTTATTAGCATGGCTCAAGAAGAAAAGAGAAGGTCATGTTGGTGAATGATTCTTAACAGCCAAAATGATTCATGGAGGTATGTACGCCTGGCACACGTCTGCTGCCGGGGTGATGGGCAGGGCACAGCTGCTGTGCAAGTTTTCTCCCTGCTGGACGGACAGCCTATACCCACAAAAGGAGGGACGCTCCCTTCTGTTCTACGTTCAGATAGGGACACACCATGTGACTGTGAGGTAACTGGACAACCCAGACTACTCCATGTTAGTTGTGCCAGCCAGTCAATAAGGCTAACACGTCCTGAGCACTTCTTATATCCAGATACCTTTTTAAGCACTTCCATGATGAATTCAGCCAATCCTCCAAATAGAGACTAGCATGATTCCTATTTTAGAGATTTTTAAGGCACAAAGAGGTGAGATAAGTTACCTAAGTTCCGAAAGGGGAGGAGGCAGGTCTCGAACCCAGGCAGTTAGGCCCTGGTAACATGTGACCCGCCCGCAGTCCCACCTCTCCGGAGCAGGACCGCCTGCACTCTCAGCTGAGCAACTGGGCTGGCCGGGCTTTGTATCAGTGAGTCAACCCAATACCTTCGGACTACAGCTGGGTGCCGCGGGAGTCATCAAGACAGTGGATGTCAAGGCCCTGCCCTGAGAGCCTTGCAGCCCCGCAAGTCAGGCATGTTCTTAGAAAACATTTCAGGGCAGGGTACAATTATGTTTGCTTATTGGCATGGCATGGTGAGTATCATTCATGCCCGGGTACTGAGAGTCATTCTTGTCCTCCTGGGGCGAGCGCTGAGGACAAAGGCGTTCTGTTCCCTTGAGGAAAAAGAGTTCAGGCAGGGCCGGCTTGATCCCTGCTGAAGCAGAGGAGGATATGTGTGTGTGTATCTGTGTGTGTGTGTGTGTGTGTATCACTGAGAAAAGGATCAAAATGGTAACAACGCTCTAATCCTAATAACAACTACTACAAAAGAACATTTAAGTGCCGTGCACTGTTCTAATACATATCTACTCATTTACTCTCTATACACATTTACTCGTTTCCTCCTCAAAACAACACTGCGGGGTCAGTACAGGTAATGTTCCTATTCGGCAAGTGACAAGACTGTAGCACAGAAAAATAAGGCAACTTTGGTAGTAAAAAGCAATGTCTGGGCTTTTACTGATTTTGCCTTCATAGTCACATGGTCCTAACTCTGTGCCAGAGACTGTTTCAAAAGCTTGACATATATTAACACGTTTAATTCTCATAACACACCCATTTCACATACGGGGAAACTGAGGCAGAGCACACAACGGGTAGTTCTAACCAGCTGTCTGTTTGCTGTGGAAGGCCTGATCTTGTAACCAGTTTGCTCTACAGCCTCTGCTTGACTCTCTCTCATGACTTACCCAAGACTGCCTGGGTTTCGTTATCTTTCAAGTAACATCAAAAGCAATAATGCCTCCTTACAGAGTTAAATGTGCTGGTTTTTGTGAATCAAGAGCACAGGGCCCAGCACACTGTTAAGGCTCAATGTATGTTATTTTAGAATATTACCAGAATTTATCAGTTTTTATTTACTTAGGAATTAGAACCAGTTTCAAACATTTATTTTTCACTTATTAGCTGGGTAGCTTGGGCAACGTACTTAACTTTTCTGTACCTGAGTGTCGCTCCCTGTGAAATGGGGGAAATAACAGTATCTACCTCAGAGGATTGTTGTGAAGATAAATGAGACAATCTATTTAAAGAGCAGAGCTCTGTGGCAAGTGCTCAATTAATGTTCGCATCTATTATTAGGAGAAGTAAGGGAATGGAGTCCGGAGGGACACAAAGAATGTTTACTATAGAGACTTCATGGTGTAATTAAATATTAGTGACTCAAATGGCACGCCGAGGAGTGGGGTCAGGAGAGCAGTTTGCCAGGACCGCCGGACCTCCTGGAGGCATCTCCTCACAACGCTGGACGGCTGGTGCTCAGGAGCCAGGCAGCCCTGAGTTCTAGTCAACCCTCTGCGTAGCTCGGGCAAATTATATAATCGCTCTAAGCCTCTGATTCCTCATCTATGCAATGGGGATAATATCAATGCCCTCATGGAACTGTCAGGAGGATTAAGTGAGATACTGTATGTAATCCACTTGGCACAGTGCCTGGCAAATAATAAACTCCCAGTAAAAGGTAACCATCAATGTTACTAAAAGTTGTCATGGAGGGTGGAAAACACAGCCTTATGACTTACACAATTGTGTAACCATTTCTGACTAATAAGTGGGCTACTCCCATGTTCCTAAGAATTTTTAGTGTGAGGTCGTGCCATTTGGTGTCCCTGCTACAAGCTTGGCCTTGTCGTCACAGGGTCGGGGGGATCTTTAGAACTGGGAAAATAATTGGTGAAGTAGAGCAAGATTATAGATATGGTTTAATTTGAATGTTCGTTTTAATAAATTGGAAAAATGAGATCAAAGGCATGTAAGGGACCTGCTCAAGATCAGAGATCTGAGTTCTGGAAAGTAAGACCTGAACTTATGTCTTCTGGTTCCCATACCTAAAAATCTCCATTGAAATTAACAAGCAGATTTCGAAGTCATTTTCTAAGTCATTTCAATTTTACATTGTGGTGAGGGGTGCTAAGTGCAGTCCTAATCACTTAAAAGGTTTAACACGCTGACTGAGGCATTGAGGAAAATCTGATTGAATTTTTTATTTATGAGGGGCTTATGATCCCCCAAGTGCGAGGTTTATGTGTACATGTGCTCTCTTGCAAAGTATGGTTAGAACAAATATACATACCTCACACTCTGAAATTGCAAAAACATAATAATGAATCTTAGTTTTTACATCAATATTATTAATATTTAGGCCACAGAGAAAATCACATGCTGTATTGCAAGGTAAAAGGACAAGTAATATTGGGAAAGATAATAAAAAGTTCCATTTTATTTTATTTTTTTTAATTTTTACTTTTTTAAAGATTTTAAGAGAGACACAGCGAGAGGGGGAACACAAGTAGGGGGAATGGGAGAGGGAGAAGCAGGCTCCCTGTGGTACAGGGGGCCCCATGCAGGGCTCGATCTCAGGACCCTGGGATCATGACCTGAGCTGAAGGCAGACGCTTAATGACTGAGCCACCCAGGTGCCCAGAAAAAGTTCCATTTTAAATGCTAACTCAAAATTGCTAGCCATCATCTCCAATGTCTCATTAAAGTAATCCTTTATAGTTTAAATTCCATAATTGTTTAACTGACCAATATGTATTTTGTACTCATAAGCCAAAATGTTCCTATATTTAAAGGTAAAATCTGATAATTTGTACCATTTAGGATTATGTTTTGCTGTAAAGGAGGGAAAAAAAACCCTTCAAAATAAAAGTGGTTTGACAACATAAACATTGATTTTTCTTTCAACTAAAAGAAATGTCGATGGAGTCAGTATCGAGTGCAGCTCCATGATGTCATCAGGGCCCAGACTCCGATCATCTCACCTTACCTTCTGTCCGGAGACTGGTATCTGTTTATTAAAATCTGTTTCTTCTCTTTACCCACAGTAATGGAATTGTAGCCGAGATGTGGCTTTCCACTTAGGCTCACTGAATTTCCAGTCTCCCTCCTAGCTGGGTTTGGCCGTGTGATAAACTCTTGCCAACGGGATGTGAGGAGAAATGATATAAGCAGCTTCTTCCTCGTTTGAGACCTCTGAGCCTGGCTTTCCATTCTTTCCCCATTTTGACTTCGGCTGGACGGTAATAGCTAGAGTGGCCTTGGAAGCCACACAACAAAGGCGACAAAGTCACCATGAGCCTAAGTCCTTGAACGACCGGAGCAAACCTGCCCATTGCTGGGAGCCCTCACTTTATACAAGAGAGAAATCATCTCTCTCCCAAGTCACCAAGTCTGGATTTTCTTTGTTACAGCAGCTTAGCCTACTTTACTTAAGATATCATCCTAGGTGTGATTTACATTCTCAGACTCACCTCATGGTCCAAGATGGCCACTTGAGCCATCTGTTTATGACAGCCCCAGTTATCATATCCATGTTGCAAATCAGGAGGAGGGTAAGTAGAAGGACAAAGAGCTCTCCCATCTGAGGCAGGCCCTTTCTACAGGCTTGTTGGAAATCATCCACTGACCC
Organism: Mirounga leonina; assembly: GCF_011800145.1. NCBI lineage: Eukaryota > Metazoa > Chordata > Mammalia > Carnivora > Phocidae > Mirounga > Mirounga leonina. Next base: position 9,396,073 of record NW_023270702.1, read on the forward strand.
TCTCACTGGGTAGAAACTTAGATCCATGGCCCATGGTCATACCTAGCTGAAAAGAGGCCAGGAAACATAATCTTTTATTTGGGGGGATGTTACGCCCAAGTAAAATCAGAGTTCTGTTCCCAAGAAGGACATCAAGGTTAAGCAGCTGCCACGCTCTGTCACAGATGCCTTGTTCTTTTTCCAGTAGAAAGATAAATGGTGTACAGTCTAATCACCCCAGTGATCAGATAACCTTAATTATTTGACTCCAAAAAGCATTAATGAGTGATATAATTGTCTTATTAAAAATTATGCTTCCAAAAAAAAAAAAAGAAATTCTGCCCTTCATGGTGATTGCCGTGTGTGTGTGTGTACGTGTCCGTATGCGTGTGAGAGTATATGTATTTGGGGGAAGGGAGATGGTGGGGTCTGGCAGTGGTTAAAAAGCTGACAGGGCCCAAGCTCTAGGATGATGCTTTTTGTTCTAAGGGGAAAACACAGTTCCTCCAGGATTCAGAGAATGTCATCTTTCTCCCAAGTTGGAGACGCTGCAGATGTTGCAGCTTACCCTGGGAGATGGCCTGCCAAGGGGATCTTACTCAGTTGATGAAATATGTTTCTGCATGGCTGTTTGTAGTGTTATATTGTAGAGAAGTTTCTCTAGGAGATTCTCTCTTCTTCTGCAATTTATATTGTTAAGCTCCCAAATAAACTCAGTTTAGGGATTTTCTTACTGGCTTCCAGACCCATATTTAATGCTTCCATACAAGATGTTTGACAGTGCCCTTACAGTGTAACAGAACTACTGGGATGGTATGTATACATGCTCTGGACACTGGTGAGAACCTCAGATTTCCTGTCACATGGTATCTTTGGTATCTTTGCTGTGAGTGGTATTAATCCAAATACATTCCATACATGCATTCAACACAATTTTGATTGGAACTGGGTATGATTCATTTTAACCTCAGAATTAGTGCTCTCTCCCTTTATTAAGGTAGTGACCTATTGAGATAGTTAAATGGACAGAGCATTGAAGAAATGTGTTTTAACCATCACTTTAAAACTATCATTAAAATAGCTGTTAACACTTCCATCATTTTTTTCATATCTCAGGTATTAAAGTGATACGATATTCTTAACATGCCAAATAGTACGTGATTTCTCTATTAGGGGGCAGAGACCATTTATTTCTCATGGATTGATAGTCCCTATTAGACTTTTTTTTTTTTTAAAGGCAGACTGCCACGTGCAGCGCCTCATTTGGATGTGTCGGCAGTCTTGGAAGCTTGACTACCCTATGTTTTCCTACAAATGGACCTTGAGAGCTTGTTTGGAGGCTCTAGCAGGAGAGTGCAGCTACTCAAATACCCTTCATGGAAGAAAGGTCCTCCTCTATCAGGGAAGGTCCTAGCGTTAGACTGAGCACACAGTTTCCAGAAGGATGCACACATGGAGTGGTGAGGGAAGACAGGGACACCTGCCTAGCCAGCCAGACCCCCCAAATCAACCCTGGCCATCAGTGGGGTGATAGATGTCACAACCAGATCGCCCTCACATCCAAGCAGATCATATTTCTTTTGGTTACAAATTAATTCTTAGACTGTCTTAAGAGCAAGCACTAAAAAATATCAGTAATATATTCACGAGGCTCATCACTTTGGAGCAGAGGCTTTGGAAGCAATTTCTAAGCTTGTGGCTCCCATTCCAGGGAGCAGTCAGGTGACAGCGCCTCAGACAGGGGGTCGCAGTTCCGATGGAACAGGAGCCTTATCGTGACAGCAAAGTGCTAGAAAACAGTGCCGCTGAATTGAAGGAAAAGAGGAAGCCTTGTCAGAAACGACTCTTTAGGGTTGGGTCTGTGGCAGGAACAACTGGTTGTCCTCTCCGATCTGCTCTCCCTTGCTTTGATAGTCCCGGAGTTTTTAGCTGGGCCTCCCACACAACCAGGTGTGCACAAGGGAGGGCATTTTAGCCAATAGATATTAACAAGAGCGCCGTGGGCAACTTCTAGATTGCGTCCTGTGCCCTTCGTCTCTCTGCTGCCTCCAGCGTGGTGTGCTGGGAGGACTGGAGCTGGAGCAGGCGTGATTGAGCAACCAGCTAAGGGAGCCTGGGTTCCCGGCACGTGAAACTGCCACACACCCCCGGACTGCTTGGACTGACACTTGAGAAAGAAAGAAACTTCCGTCCTGTTTAAGACACTGTCCTTTTAGGTCTGTCGATTACAAAAGCCAAACCAACACATGGAATCAGGGGCTGTAATCCTTCCTTTGATGCAGTCCCCAAGCCTCGGGGTCCAGCCCCGGATTCGATAACCTTCACTACAGTTGAGCTTACTCACTTCTGCATCATCATCATCACCAGAGACTTCCCCCCCAGGGGAGGCATCTCTCCCCCGTCAGTCGTGGGTCTGGCTGAATCCTGGGCTACACCAAATTTTTCTCCTGCTGATCAGGGAAAAACCCACCCTGGTGTTTTGAAAGAGTGAGTAGACTTACAAGGTCAAACTCCTTGGGACCGAGTGGATTTCACAGTCACTTCCAAGACTGACTTTTCCCTCCCTGTGATCCCCTGAGCTTGCTTCAGTCCGCAGTAGAAGATACCGATCTCCAAAATCTCTAAGGTCTTTAAAGAAGATGCCCTGCTCCCACTCCCATTTCTCAAAGTTTATTCTTTCTCAGCATGAGATCTAGCCCGGGGAAGAACCTACTCCAGCTATTTAGTGGAGCACTGGGGGCATCAGAAATCAAATTTATTTGCATCATTGCTATGGGATACAATCACATCTATCCCATCGACCTGACCTGAAAGCTTGGTTTTGTATTTAGATTTTAGTCTCCCTGCCCTGTTTCTTCATACAGTGAAGTGTCATATTGGTAGAACAGCGCTGGTCAGGACTCAGAAGACTGAGAGCTCATCCTGGTGTGCTTGTTTGCAAGCATGGCTCTCTGAGCCTCAATTTTCTCAGTCACACTGGGAATTTATTACTTTCCCGGAGCGCCTCGGTATACATACCCTGTGATGAACCCTTAGGTGCATGGACATAATGAGGATGAAAGTGCTTTAAAACCCATTAAGTCCTATATCACTGTAAGTTAGGACGAGTCTCCATGAATTTGCTCTGGCTGGGCCTCTGGTAAAGGCATTTTGTTAATTCTCAACCACATATGTGAACTTGGATCACATTTCCACAAGCACTCTAAGCAAATCTCTCAATAATTTATACATGTTTACACTCTTCCCTAGGTAATCCCCTCCCTCCTGTCCCCCTCCAAACAGGTATCTAGATGATTTCTTTAAGTTACTTCTTAGTTTTGTCTATAGAAGATGATCTTACAGTCTTAAGAACTATAAACGTTAATCCAATGGCACATAAGAATATTCTAGTCATTTCTGGAGTTAAAAGTTAAAAAGTTTGCCCTTGAAGGCAAACTTCTTTTTGGAAAAAGGAATTCATGTTGGTTGCTTCTTCCTCTCTTCTGTTTTGTTCTTTAGTAGCATTTGTAACCCAGTATTGTCACTGTGGGTTCACGTTGAAGGGTAACCTTTGTTAACCTTTGCCCACCAGTACTCAGCACCATGCTAGGCATAGACTAGTTTCTCATGACGTATACGTGGAACGAATGAATGAACGAACGAATGAATGAAGGTACATCGCTTACTTGTGGCAGTCAGTGATAAAATACAGATTAGCGTTTGGATTGACCGGTGATTAAACGACACGGGGTCAGTCTCACCCACATCACTGAAACGGAGACCTCAGAGGTTTAGTGTGATAAGATAGGCATATGCGTCAGAGAAAGAAGTAAATGAAATAAGTTACTGACCTTGGAGCAGGAAATGTAGCAGGAAAACAGAGGCAAACGGCTGTAGAAAAGGAGTTTGGGAGCTTGAAACGGGTCTGGTGCCGTGTCAGGCTTGCTGTGGCTGCTCTGGGAAATCTCTTGTTCAGAACCATACACTTCAGGCTCTGTAAATAAATCACTGTGGATTATTTATTCCTGCTGTGTCTTTAGGCTTTTTTTTTTTTTTTTTTTTTTTTTGCCACCGTATAGGAAGAGCAGACTCCTTTAGAATAAGACATTCGTAGCTTTCTCAAATGTTTTAACAAGTGGTCATCTCAGAAGCGGTTTTTTTTTTTTTTTTTTTTAACCAGACAAAACTTTGGATGCCTTATCTACTATAAATTGCTTTGGGGATAATAATGTTTTTCTGTAACCTCCTTTATTTGATGACTTCACCGTAAGTAGACAAAATGTTTAGGTGCCAAATCATAAAAGAAAAAACCGTCTCGAGCAGGGCTCTCACTGGGTACATAAAAGTGAGCAATCAAGGGAAACTTTTATTAAGGATAATATTCTAGTAGAGTCAGAGAAAACGTACTTTTGGCTACTTTAATTCTTCTCTCCCCTGCCGCAAGTCTAACAATGTTGCCAGGTTGAAAAACACATATGGGGAGAGAGATTAATCATTAGTAAAAACACCCTTCAGCCCTTCCCCTGGCCTTCCGAAATTTGTGTGAGTAAAAAATATGTAACATTGAATCAGAGTGGTTGATTTTTTCCGTTAATGTACAACCCCCTCCTTCCTTTCTCTATTGCCTTTTGAAGGGGGAAAGGTGATTTTTGGCTCCCCTCACGTCTAGTCAACCTTGATCCTCTCCCTCTCCCTTTCCAATCTCTAGGGTGTATTTTGGAGAAAAATCCACCCCCACACACCGTTCTGGCAGTCATTATTTTCCTTACTTTTAGATACCATTGGTTTCAGAAACCAAGCTCGGCATATGACAGTTCGGTTAGAAAGGACTGTACTATGTCTTTTTAGGTCTCTTTCAGGCCTCACACACAAGCTTCCAGTGTAAGCGAAGGGTGTGTTCCTTTCTTTGTGTGTTTTACTGTGTCAGTTTTTCAGTAGTTGGTTTGTCTCACTTGGCTAAAAGTATTTATTCTAACAGGGGTATGGAAGTGGTTCTATACCCCTCCCGACTCCTTCCTTCCTTTCTTCCTTCTTTCCCTTTTTTTCCTTCCTTTTCTCTCTTCCTCCTTTCCTTCTTCAATTGCCCTCCCCTCTTCAGATTGTCAGGATCAGATTAGGGCGTAGGAAGACAAAAGCAGATCAGAAAAAAAATCCCAGCCCTCAGGGAACTCACAGCTGAATTCCCTAGCAGTGGGTGAGGGTTCTAAGGGAGTGTGGAATGGTGCTCAGGAAGGAAGGCCAGAGAAAGCCCTCCTGCCACAGGTGGGGATGGGAGATTGCCCACAGGAAGGAGGAGAACCTGAGTCTGTAAGGAATTCTCCACGCAGATTCTATGGGGCAGGATGGGAAAGATACCCCACGCAGAGGAAGCACCTGACTCAAATAGAAGAAGAAAATGAGCTATTTGGGGGACATGCAAACTGGAATCAGTATGTGGCTTGGTCAGAGATGGAGCGCCCAGAAGGGCTTGTAAGGTCTGCAAGGAGTTTCGACTTGAGACCACAGGCACTGGAGCCACCGATGATTTTGTGAAGTGGTGGGATGCCTGGATGAGTGTTAAAACAGAAGAGGGAAAGGAAGAGAGGGAAGCACGGAGACAAAAGAATGCAGAGTTGCCATAGTCCAGATAAAAAATTACAAGGGCCTCATCCAAGACACTGGGCAAAGGATGAAAATGAGGAAATGAAGCTGAGGTGCATTTGGGGGTCCACAGGGCAGGACTTAACAGAGGGTTAGATGTGGGGGTGGAGAGAGTTAGGAGGAGTCTCTGAGTGGAGCCGGTTTTCTACCTTGTGACCCGGCACTTACATTGATCGAGGCAGCACAGGAGGTGGGAGAGGTCTGGGGGCAGGCGAGGTGATAAATTCTTGGCACTAAGTCAGACTATATTGTGAAGCTAACAAACCGTCTTGCCGGTGGAAGCTGCTGGTATCAGGAAGAACCAGGACAAATAATTAAATCAACAAATATTCTGATGGGTCGGTGGGGAGGTCATGAGGCTGGAAAGGCCCACAGCCAAAAGTGCCTTCGTAGACTCTAAGTCAGCTGGGGAGCGAAGAATGAGAAGGAATTCAGCCTTTACCAATGCAAGGAGATTTTCTGGGAAAGTGACAATAGTTTAGTTACAAAAAATGCTTCGAATGCTGCTAAACCCTTCTGATGCTGCTATGTAAAACTCTAACTGAAAACCACGGAAAATGACCCATCAAGAGCTGAATAGAATAAAAAATCATAAAAATACATCCGTAGGTAGTACTTTGCACCTGGATGAAAGTATTGACGGGAGTGGGGTGGGGGGTGGGGTTTAGAGTTAAAATAATAAGGATAACATTTACTAATATATTCCTAAAACGTTTTTGGAGGACTAGGAAACTTGACGCCTACCTTCACTAAATGGAAGGTACTGCGCATATGGATGCCTCCTTTTTCTCTGGCAGTTTCAATCGCTGGCAAACAGCTCAGCCACATTGTCTCTAAACTTTATTTCAGTGGTCAAGAGAGCTCCTCGCCTACAAAGTACTTTGTGATTTTTGAAGCTACAGAAACATCACTAGCACTGTGGCATGGTCACTAGCCGAGGACCTGCCAGCTATCCTTAAGAAGCTGGGAAGAGGGCGCCTGGGTGGCTCAGTTGTTAAGCGTCTGCCTTCGGCTCAGGTCATGATCCCAGGGTCCTGGGATCGAGTCCCGCATCGGGCTCCCTGCTCAGCAAGGAATCTGCTTCTCCTTCTGCCTCTACTGCTCCCCCTGCTTGTGCTTGCTCTCTTCTCTCTCTCTGACAAATAAATAAATAAAATCTTAAAAAAAAAATAGCTGGGAAGAATTTTGGATTTTAGCACCTCTAGGGCTACATTCAGGCCAGAGCGATTTTCTGACTAATTTGGCATCTCTCCCAAGGACTGGTTACCAAGTTGCCCTGGGTTCATGCTGAACTAGCAGTTCGTTCACTAGTGCTTATCTGCATGTGTGGCATTCCTGTTCAGAGGTTGTTTTCTGAGCTGGTTAGTTTAGCCAGATTACAAATTGACTCTGTTGTGAACAGAAACCTACTTACAGTGCAGATCTCCCAGGCCACGTTTCTGCTTAAATTCCCAGATTATCCAATATATATGTATTTTTCTGTGCTTACCAAAGAAAAAGTCACGGCTACAAAGTATTTTCCCTTTTAGGTTTCACCTTGTAAAGTGACAATGTAGACTGCTTTGAAATCTTTGGAAAGTTTTAAGTTTCCTTCTAGAAATTCATCACTGGAAGCACTAATTTTAATCCATCTAGGAATACAAAAAAATAAGAGGTACTAAAAATTCATTTACCCAAGGAAAGCAGATTTATTTGAATTATTATTCTGAGTCTTGTTAAGTTAGGCAGAATTTCTCAAGTTTATGTTCACAAAATTTTTTTTTTAGTTAACAGACCTCCTTTTACATTAAACATTAATATGAATTAACTATTACTTCGTCGTGGAGACCCTATGATTTTTTTTTTGGAAAAAAAATAGATGCAAGGTTTCTTTCTTAGACTACGTTATTAATTTTGTGTCATCACAGAAGATAGCCCAGTTTTATTTTGAGATTGGTTTATTTTCCCTGGACATTTGGGATGAATAGCTCAGCATAACAAATTATTCTATATGCTCTAGTTTCAAGCGTTTAAAGTGGAATCCAAGTTTTAGCATCAGGAACCAATTAAATGATAGTTAGATCTGACTGAAAAATTAATGGTCCAGAACAGAAACTGTGTAGTATTTTTTTTTTTTTTTTAGTTTTTTTTCCCCAGTATTTCTGTTTTAAATAAAAATCTGGATGGTTCCCAGTAAAATACAAAGCGTCATTTTTTTAAAAAAACCAATTGAATATAAATGGAGCCACATTTGGGCTTAAAAATCACTTAATGATGATTACATTCTTAGTCTGCTATTAAATACAAGGTGTTTATCAGCCTTCATGGGCTGTTAAAGACTTTGGCTACAGAACACAAAGCATGAGGGGCAATGAGGGATTGTCATGCTACTGTGGCTCTTTATGGTGAGTATGATTTGCTCTTACAGAAATGATCATTCTGTACTTCTGTCATCTAGTGTGATTGCGGTAGCATTTGATTTTTGCCATAGAAATCAGTCAGACTCATGTTAATATTTTGTACTGATGAGAAATAAATCAGGAGAGAAAAATGTTGGTGCTCAGCCCACTGACTTAAAACTTGTTAAAGTGTCTTGACAGAACATGGCGGCCCTGGATTAGGTGCTAGAGGAAGGGTTCCGGCTTGAACATTTGGCTATAGCTTCAAGCACCCTACATGGAAAGCCGGAATAGTACCTTCAATCTGGCTCTAATTCAAACCAATCAGTAATCACTTAGCCCGCTCTACTTATCCTGTCAGTCTTTTTGCCAAAAAAGATTTCATGGGTAGCAGTATCAGAAGCATTTTTGTAATTAAATTATTGTCGCTTTACTGGAAAATCTCCTTACATTTGCAAAGGCTGAATTTGTTCCCATTCCCCTCACCCCCTACTTGACTTGTAGTCTCCGAAGGCACTTTTGGCCGTGTGTCTTTCCAGCCTACTGGCCTCCTTACCGCAATGCTCATTTTGGTTGGGTTACTCTAGCCATCATTTTCCAGAGACAGTCAAAATCCTTCAAGGATGACAGAAGTCATTTGATCATGGGAAACAAGGAACAAAAAGAGCAACGATAATTTTGGGACCTTTCTGTGGGTTTTTAAGGGAAGAGATTCTTTGATAAGAATACAGTCTGGGTTTCCCATTTGAGATACATCATTTTAGCATTTTTCCTAAGGGAATTAATTCAAGGAGCATGCTCACCATATGAAAAGCACCCTTTCCCAGACTGCTGCTCCCTTCTCTGAGTTCTGATATGCCGTATCACTTCTCACAGGTAGTGTCAGAATTATGGGCTTACATATCTGTCCCTTCCACAACATGTTAACATCTTTGGGACCTGTTGTATTAGTGGTATCTGTCCCAGTGAGGATCGCCTGGCCCATAGCAGGTGCTCCTTTTGTTTTTGTTTGTTTTTTTTAAGATTTTTTTAAAATTTATTTTTATTTATTTATGTCAGAGAGGGGGAGAGAACGCGTGAGAGAGAGATAGTATGAGCAGTGGGAGGGGCAGAGGGAGAAGCAGACTCCTTGCTGAGCAAGGAGCCCAGTGCAGGACTCGATCCAGGACCCTGGGATCATGACCTGAGCCGAAGGCAGATGCTTAACTGACTGAGACACCCAGGCACCCAGCGGGTGCTCATTTTGTATGCATGTTCATAAATGGATGAAAAAACTCATTCTGGTTCTTGACTCCCGTGCTTACAGATTCATTCCTCCCCCTTCCTCAGCTCTGCTCCATGCCTCAGAGAAGGTGATCCCAGCAAGCTGCATTTCTCAGGCTCCCCCGCAATTATCTTCCCTCTGGATTTGGGCAATAGGAGGCAGCTGGGGGAGACCGAAGGGCAGGAGAAAGGGAGCAACCAGAGTATTTCTCTGCTCTGTCTGCATTGGGTGGCTCCATGACCTTTGTGACTCCAGTCTCTCCTGGACAGGCTGCAGTGATTCCAACTTCTTTTGGGCAACACGATACTCTGGATTCTGATAATATTGCCGCCATCTTTTGTTTCCCCAGCGTAAGGAGTGGCTTCCTGCTTTTCCTAATTTCTGGGTTGCTTCTCTTTCTCTGGTTTGTTTTCTTGGCAATTTCATTGTAACCCACTCCTTGTCTTACGTTCCCTCTGTTTTCAATATTTACGCTGTGTCCAAGTACTCATGTGATGCACAGTTGAAATTATACTTCCTCAAAGCTGCTTAATAAAGAAGGGATTGCCATGTGTTCTAGAGGTACATGGTTGCCTGGCATCTCTGCTCACATTGCAGTCTCCAAGATGGGCCTTCACTGAAGGGGGTCAGAGGTTCGTTTGGGGATCTGCTTGCCCCCACTTTCTGAAAATGCCCCATCCTTACATGTTGCTATGCTATCCTTGCTTTTGTCCTTCTTGGCATTCTTTCGGCACTTTATGGCATAACCTTCCTCCGTGGTGTGAAGGGGTATCCCCATTCTACCTTAGGAATTATGCAGAGTAGGGACAGAACCATGGTTCTCAGATAGACTAAGCAGCTCTAATATATGGGGAAAAGACAAGGATTCTGACCTGTCTGCAAAAAAAAAAAAGACCTGCTTCTGAAGGTGGGAAAGGTCTGGATCTGTTTTAATTGTGTGTCTTTAAATTTTTACCATATTCTAGTTGTGTAGCTGCTACTGGAATAAGTAAACTGAGTGGCCAAATTCTCTTAGACAGCACTGTCAGATTTTGGTATTTTAAAATTCCTTGTACATTTTCACAATGAGCTAAAGATCAGTTCAAACTTCCACAGGTTCTTTTTCTCCCTTCTCTCATCTCTACTGCCCTTCTTTCATACTTCACGAGGGATGGGAAGGAACAGGAATCTGGCTGATATCAAATTATGGATATTGGTTTAAGTTCTTAACAAGCTTGCATTTCACATGCACAGCTAACCCACAAAATCCACTGGAGATTCCAATGGGTTCATTTCAAATCTACAAGAATGAAGGATTTCAGCAAGGACCTCTGACCTTATTTTCTCCTATAGGTTTGGCCATGCGGTCAGGCAATGGTCAAATGGTCAGCTGTCTAGTACTGGGAAAGGAATCCTCCAATGTCTCAGCATGCACAAATTAATAAAACATAAAACCTCAGTAGCAGGTTTGATTTTTTTTTTTTTAAAGATTTTATTTATTTATTTGACAGAGAGAGAGACAGCGAGAGAGGGAACACAAGCAGGGGGAGTGGGAGAGGGAGAAGCAGGCTTCCCCGCGGAGCAGGGAGCCCGATGCGGGGCTCGATCCCAGGACCCTGGGATCATGACCTGAGCTGAAGGCAGACGCTTAACGACTGAGCCACTCAGGCGCCCCAGCAGGTTTGATTTTTTACCATACAATATCCTGTTTAATCAGGACAGTAAAATGTTTTGGTGGGGGGTGGGTGGGAATACTGGTATCTGCATGAGTTTAATTGGACTACATAAGAGAAAAATGTACCTAACTGAACTAAATACTTATTTCTCCCAGAATTCCAGAACTGAGAGAAAGAAAGCATGTTAAAAATCTTCTGATCCAGGGGCGCCTGGGTGGCTCAGTCAGGTTAAGCGGCTGCCTTCGGCTCAGGTCACGATCCCAGGGTCCTGGGATCGAGCCCCGCATTGGGCTCCCTGCTCAGCGGGGAGCCTGCTTCTCCCTCTCCCTCTGCCTGCCTCTCTGCCTACTTGTTCTCTCTCTCTATCTCTCTGTCAAATAAATAAATAAAATCTTTAAAAAAAAAATCTTCTGATCCAATGTTTTTATCCTGCACAGGAGAAAAGTCAGGCTCAGACAGGTGAAGAATACCTGGCTGGTAATAGCAGGGAGATTAAAATCTGGAATGGTTTTTGTCTTGTTACCTTTCAACAAAACTTATTATCTGTCATTTTACACATCTTAGCTCTCAAATCTCACTTTCTTTCTTGTCTCTTGACCTTAAACCAATTAGCTCTGGCCCAGGTACATTATGGAAGGCAGTCAAAAGCCCATGGTGCTCGTAGCTTTTGCAGACCTGCTCTAGAGCACGGGCGTACTTGAAGGAGGGAAAGAGGGGAGAAGTGCACGGGCAACGTGGAGCCGCTGTGAGTTCCTGCTGTTGGCCAGACATGAGGAGACTACTTCATATACACTTTGGGTGGTGCTGAGTGGTATGTACGATTGATGAAGGTGGAACGTGCAAGAGATGGAAGACACCGGAGCACAAGTAAACCAAGAAGGATTGCTCTGGAGGAATATGGCTGCATGTAGTAGGAATAATTAAAGCCAGCAGTGATCCCATGTGTTGTGCCTCGTCTTGCCAAACAGTAATTAAGTTGCTAAGGAAGTAGCATAACTCTTGGGTGGTTAAAGCACTCTGTTCTTCACACCTTCTCCAGGACTTATTTATAACAATGGTTTATAATTATTCATCATATTGAAATAGTTTTCCTTCTACTTAGTGAAAGGTGGTTTCTTATATAACCTTTCCTTTATAAAGAAACAAACAAATATTTGAGATACAAGCTATCGCCATTGTTTTGGAGTAGGGTTTTTTTTTTCACACTAAAAAAAAATAAATCTAGACTATGACCTCACTGTATACTGTGAGCTCTTCACTGAAAATAAATGTTATGTTGTAATGAGTTTCAATATCTACTGGCCTTACTTGGATTTTGGAGGGTGAGTTGGCTGTGCAAGATTCAGCACATCTTCATCTTTCTCTTGAGACATTAATTACTCATTAAATTTTCTTTTTATCCTTTTTGCAATGTTCCAAAAGTTCCAAAGATAAAGATTTTTGAAAAATGAAAAACTGGTGGAAATGCTCAAAAGTGTTTTTTTAAAACTTCAAACTACAGATAGCCAAATGAGAAAGATATAATGCAAACTTTTTTGTCTTTATTTCAACTGGTTATAACTAGATCAGATTGAAATTGGGTATTCCAAGTTTCATCCTGAAGCAAATTTCTATAGTTGAGCTCTAAGCCCCTGAAAAACGGGGTTTATGATGAAAATGTTGAAAGACTCTCAACTTTAGGACAATGTACAACTATAATTTTACAGGCATTAGGCACCTAAAATAACTTTGTATGACGATTACGCTGGGATTTGTCCCCCGTTTTGTAGAAAATGTTTAATGTTGAACTATATTTTATGCACACAAAAGGACTTATTTCATAAGACAAGGAGCTCAAAGATTTTCATTCCAATATTCAACAACACTATTTCTAAAGGACCCTCTCCTTCTACTCATAATTGAGTGATTGCAAGTGATATTTAAAAGAAAATATGCTATTGAACTTATATGTAAAGATGATATGTGTTGGAGCAATTTAAAATGTTCTAGTGGATTGTATTCTAGCCATGTATTTAGCAAGTCATGAAACTGAATTGATGGATCATAAAAACTTCTTAATATTCTGTTCTATCACAGCAAAAGAAGTGAGTTTTTATTTTTGTTTGTGGAGATCAATAGCTGAAGTACTCATATTTGAGTTCACAGTGTAATAATGAAAAAAACTTTTATCTAATGGAAAATCCCTACTACCAGACCATCCTTGCCTGTCTTCTTTGCTTATTTATTTCCTTTCTCCTTAAATGTAGATAAACCCAAGTCCTATTCCCAATATTCCTTTCTTTCTCTCTACCCTCTCCGAAATTTTTATTTCATCTCCAATTACAGACCTCTTTCTTATCGCTCTAATCTTTATTGGGATGGACTGGGAACATTTTAGAATTCATCTTGTCTGAAACCTAACCCATCACCTCTCTCCAGCAGCTTCTCCCTCAAGTTCAATGTATATTTCAATGATACCACCACTCCCAGCCACCCAAAATGAAACCCCACCATCTTCCTCGAGAGCCTCCTTTTATTCTTGCCTGTCCCATAATACCCCACTTTTGCCAATTAAGTCAGTTCTCACATCTATATATACACAATAAATTCATACTGTTTTTTTTTTTCTTTCACTGCCTGTATCCTAGTTTAGAAAGTCACTGCTTCTTATCTAGACTATTATAATGGCCTCTTCAACTCCAGTCTTCCCTCCTACTTTGCTGACAGCCGAATCTGATGCTCATCTCATCAATCTTGAGGATTGCCAATTTCTTGTGGAATTAGGTGCCAACCATGAAGTCTATTATCATGGGCCAGGTCATAAAAATTGTCCCAACTTATTCTGGGTTTACCTTTACATTTTCCAGCTAAAATGGAATATTTCTCATGTCTGTGCTTTCCTGCTCTCATGCTTTGGTTCACGTTCTGTCCTCAGTGTGAAGCAACCTCCCTCCAACTTACCAAATTCCATGCCAGATGCTGCTTCCTTCGTGGAAGTCTTTCCAACTTCTTCCAATAGAATGGAAGAGAATCAGCATTTCTTGGCTCCCTATTGGCCTGCATTTCATATTTCATGTGGTATTAAAGTTATTCCTAAACTAATTTTGGTCTTTTTACTAGCTTTTGTATGTTTTGGAAAGCCCACTGAGGTTTGTCTGCTACATAAGTAATATTTACATAAACATATAAAAAATATATAAAATATATGTATAATATGTATGTAAAATAGTCTTCTAAGTTAACTCTGAAACAGAAGGTTCTCTGAAAGTCTTTATGAGTGAACTTTCTAGCCCAAGGTACTAGAGTTCTTTCTCCATAGATTTTGTTCTGAGCTGGTGGTCTTTTCCCTTCTCTTTCTCTCTGCACAGAAAAGGCCCCAGGCTCAGGATTGTATGAGGCTTATCCTGGGTTGATCCTTATTATTAAGATTCCAATATATATGAATTTGCTTACTTGCTAATACTTTTTGGTAACCCCTAATCAATTCTTGCGGCACTTCTATGGTCATTCATGGACTTGTAGAGAGTGATTTGCCTTACATGCATGTTCCCAGTTGAGTTTGAACGAAGCGACACTGCTTTCTTGTTTTCAGTTCTCATACCAGAAACAAATATCCTTTGACAGTCTATTTAATGCCACATTTTTGTACTTTTTATTGGTGATTTCACTGTTTAAGATGACCCTTCGGCATAGTGCTGAAGGGCTGTGCAGTATTCCTAAGTGAATCAAGGCTGTGATCTGCCTTACGGAGCAAATACGTTAGATAAGCTTCCCTCAGGTACGAGGTATCGTGCCGTTGGTCATGAGGGCAATGTTAATAAATAAAAAACTATGTACTAAGTAAAATGTGTTTAAACAGAAACGCACACAAAGCAAGGTTATGTGTTAATCAACTGACAAAAATGTTGTGGCCAGAGGCTCCCAGGGACCTAAACTTACATTTCCTCTAGGAGCAGTGATTCAGTGTTTGCCAATTCACTGTTCGCAGCAACTTTCTAGAGTATAACTATTGTGAACAAAGAGAATGGACTTGTATATTGATGTAGTTATGTCACAAGTCAGCAAGAACACTATTTAAGTTAGTTTAACGCTGTTGATTTGATTAATCAGATTCTAACTAGCCCTTTTCTCCATATTTCCCTTACTCTCTGACCTTTGGGGTCTTCTGACCCTTTTCCTAACATCTCTCAATTCACATTAGAGCCATCTCTCCTAGCACCTTGGTAAATGAGAAAGAGAGGTTCTTTCTTTCTGAAACTCAGACTTTGATGAACAATAAAGAGGTTCTTTCTGTGGCACCTCAGATTCGTCTTGAGTAAAATTCCCATGGTCTACCTACTCAAAGACTCTTCTAGTGTTCATCTCTCATTTTCTTGTACATGGAGGCCCTTGTCATCTCTATAGTCCTCCCTCTTCCTCCTTTCTGTCTTTTAAATCTACTGCTTCGCTTATCCATATCCTCTTCACAAATCATCCTATCTCTTATCCCTAATTTCTCATGTTTTCTTAACATTTATTTATTTCTAAGTTTTTTTTTTTCCTTTTCCTCACTCAGTCCCTCCCTCAAAACTATCACACATCTGGGACTTTAACTCACACAGGTCATGTGTCAACCACAATTCATATTTCCTGGTCTCATTATCATGTATATGGGCATATTGTAAAATATGCATCTATAGTCCATAAAATTTGCTTTGTGATTTACAGAATAAAGGTTAAGCAAAATTTCCACATTGGGGGAATTGCTCTATTCTAGACGACCTCTGAATTTTATGTGTGGTGAGAGGCAGGTTTCCAAGGTGTCTGTTACACCTTCATCAAAGGGGCAGGATCGATCTTAAAAGTTATTAAAAGTTGCATGGTCAGAGCCTTCCCCAAACTTCCAAACCAGCTTATAAAAATGAGAGTCCTTATATTTATTACTTTGCTCTGAACACTAATACACCATTTCATGTTCTATGAGGAAATATTTGGCTGATCATAATGCTTTGGTTCTATATGAAAAAAAAGCATTTTGAAGAAATAAATTCTTATTTAGCTTTCTTTCTTTCTTTTTTTTCCTTCTCACCTGGAGCATTGTAGTTCACTGTTTCACATTCTGCATGCCACAGGAGGAACGGAGTCACCGCAGAGAAGGATGGAAATGGGAAGGGCTTGGAATGGACAAGAGCTGTGGACCGAGACTTCTAAACCTTTCCCTACAAAATTCCACGCCGCTAACTATAAGCAGAGAAATAATTGAGCTGCTACCACGACCACTACCAGTACTGCTACCATTACCAGTCCCACTACTAGTACCACTACCATTACTAGTATTGCTACCACTACCTCTACTACTAACCATTACTA
>NW_023270702.1:9412305-9414460 GCF_011800145.1 Mirounga leonina
ACTACCACTACTACTAACCATTACTAGTATTGCTACCACTACCTCTACTAGTACCACTACCACTACCACTAGTCCCACTGTAATGACAAGAGCCCCTGCAGGTATGATTTCCTGTTTACCATAACACTTACAGTTTTATAGACAAACTCTCAATCATCATGAAACATCATCTGTTGAATGTTCTTATTGTTGTTTTATAGAAATGAAGACACTGAAACACAGAGAAGTTTGGTACCTAGAGAAAGCCACACCTGGTCAGTAGCAGGACCAGGATTTAAAACTTAGGTCTGTTGAACTCCCCACACTAGGCTCTTAACTGTTACATATATCCACCTCCCATGGGATGTGGAATAAGGTTGTATGTTGAACATCTCCTGCTGCTTTTCCAGCCCTCTGAAGCTTAAATGAGGCCATGAAGCTCAAGTCCAAACAAAGTGTGAGGAGATGTCATCAGCTCCAGTGGGAGAGAAGTTTTCTTTTTTTTTTTTTCTTTTAAGTTTATATTTAAATTCAAGTTAGTGAACCAATGGTGTAGTAATGGTTTCAGGAGTAGAATTCAGTGATTCATCATTTACATATAACACCTTGTGCTCATCCCAATAAGTGCCCTCTTTAATGTCCATCACCCATGTAGCCCCCCTCTCCCCCCAACCCCCCCCACGCCTCGCCTCCAGCCACCCTCAGTGTGTTCTCTGAGAGACATTTTCTTACTGCTCTTCCACTCTGCTTCTGGGTCTCTGCTTCTCATCTCCAACTTCCTCCATTTCTTCTTGTTTCCATCCTTCCTAGACACTTGTCTCATTTTAGCTTTGAGTTAAGCAAATAGTTGAGCAAGTGTGGGTTAAGCTAATTGTTGAGCAGATGGACCTGCAATATTTTATAGCGGGTCTTTGCCTGAGAGGACAGCTTTCCTACTCCTCTCTCAGGGCTTAGGCTTTGGCTTCATGTGAGAGAAGGCTCCGAGTGCAGGCAGGCTTTCACGCTTATGCTTCACCAAGGAGGGCTCTCTCAGATTTCCTGTTCCATCCCAATCTCTCTTGTGAGCAACAAGTTGAGGCTCATGGAAAAGTTCGAGAGAATGAACTTGTACCTCTTTGGGTCTGGAGCTTCCAAGAAGGCTAAATTGTCAATTTAGTGCACTATTGGCCTTTAAGAATCTGTAAAATTTTAGTTTTCTTCTTATCCACTTTTATGATGGCAGATTCTTTCTTTCTCTTACACTCTGCCAAAGATGAAACAGTTCATGCATCCCATTTCTCTTCAGAGGGGGCTTATCATTCTTTCAAATTTAGTTTATCTGATTGTCTCGTCACTTAGTGACTTTAGCTCTCTGCTGGGTTCAGGAAGAGTTATGATTTTGTGAGTTATCTGCTTTATTTTCTTGTTGTTAGAGAAGGGGTGATCTCTTGTGGATTTTTCAGTCCTGGGGGAATAGAACTTCATGTCACATGATTTTTAAGAGTTGAGCGCAGACTAGGGGTTAGCTTTCTTAGCAAACATAA
This sequence comes from Mirounga leonina, assembly GCF_011800145.1. Classification (NCBI taxonomy): domain Eukaryota; kingdom Metazoa; phylum Chordata; class Mammalia; order Carnivora; family Phocidae; genus Mirounga; species Mirounga leonina. The sequence goes on from NW_023270702.1 coordinate 9,413,808, forward strand.
AGTACAAGTCTAAAAAATAGAGATTCCTAAAACTGCTCTTTTAATATTGGTTAGTATTGTGAGCTTGGAATTAATACCTAATTTTATGAGCAATGGAATGTAAAGCATATCCTTACTGTAATAAACCAGTTCTGTTGTAATGTTTTCCTTTAAATCAAAGACCATATCTAGAACCTATGGTAATTTTTTTTTCAAGTCAAAGAAAATGGAACCTATTAATGTTAGGGAGGGCTTGATATATTGTCATTGACATTTATTAACACTTCCATTTTAGTGGGATAGGAAATTCTTGCAACCGGAGCCATATTTACTGCTGAAGTGATATTTAGTGATGAACTGCGATGCTTATATGAGAGCAGGGGTTTCTCCCCAAAGCTTGCATTTTGTTCCCCACTTCCCTCTGTGTGCGAGAACACTGTTCATTGTGGTAAGCTGAAAAATGGCCCCCGAAGGATGCTCACGCTCGAAGCCCTAGAACCTGTAAAGGTTGCTTGTTCAGAAAATCGTTTTTGCAGATGTGATTAGTTAAGTATTTTGAGATGAGGAGATTATCTGGGATTTTCTGAGTGGACCCTGAAATGTCCTTCTGAGAGAGCTGGAGGGGGACTAGACACTTGGAAGGGAAGGTGACATGAAGGCTGCAGTCGATGCAG
>NW_023270702.1:9414470-9641420 GCF_011800145.1 Mirounga leonina
GGTGACATGAAGGCTGCAGTCGATGCAGGAATGCCGAGCTTCTAGACGTCGCAAGAAGCAAGGAGCAGATTCTCCCCTGGAGCCTGCAGAGGGAGTGTGGCCCTGCTGACACCTTGACTTTGGCCCAGTGAAAGTAATGTCAGACCTTGGGTTTCCAGAACTGTAAGAGAATCAACTTCTGTCGTTTGAAGCCTCCAAGCTTGTAGCTTCTTACAGCAACCGTAGGAAACGAATACCTTTATCTTGTTTTGGAAAATTTTAACTTGCTCCCATCTAACGATTTGAAACGTCATTTGAGTAGAAGTCAGTTGTAGGGAGGATGTATTTACTGTGAGTTCACTCAAAATTGCCACCGTTTTTGTAGCTTTAACTTAGTTTAATTTTTTAATAATAAAGCAGAAAGGAAAATTATACTCAGCCTGGGGATGGCATGACACACATCGCAGATTATTCGTATGAATGACTGGTTGACAGATTTTTGGATGTTTCTTATTAATCCTGTTTTGAATTCATAGTAATGGTAATATACTTATATATTCGGGTCCCCAAACAAGAATGGCTCAAAGGGCTCTGCCTCTCCATTGTTGATTTTCAAACAATTTGATGCTCCTCCTGGGGTGTCTTGAGCTTCACCACAAGGTGCAGAATTGGGCCTTGTTCACATTTTGAGGTGTCTTCCAGTCAGTTCACAAGATCCATTCATGGGGATGAAGACAAAAGTATCTGATTTTTCAGAAAGTCTAAAAAATATAAGAGAATAAATGGAAATATCTAGAAACGTATTGTTTTGCCCAAGAACGTAATGAATTTATTATATTTTTATTCTTCCAGACTTACGTATGTCCCCACCATAATTCTATCTCTTTTACCTTGCTTTATTTATTTATTTGGTGCATAGTACTTATCATCTTCTACCACACTCTATACACTAATTTACAGTGTATCTATTGTTTATCTGTCTCTTCCAATTAGAATATAAGATCCGAGAGGGCAAGGTCTTTCTTTGTTTAATGATGTATTCCAAGTACCTAAACCAGTGTCTGGGACATATTGGGCACTCAATAAATATTGGCATAGTGAAGGAAGAAATGATTATGCAGAACCTAGAGAGGTCATTGTTAGGTTCATCCCAGATAGGTATTAGTTGTGATAAATGCTAAACTGTTTTAAGAAATTTAGAGAGAATAGGGGATGCCTGGGTGGCTGAATCGCTTAAGTATCTGCTTTTGGCTTGGGTCATGGCCCTGGGGTCCTGGGATCGAGCCCTGTGTTGGTCTCCCTGCTCAGCAGGGAGCCTACTTCTCCCTCTCCCTCTGCCCCTCCCTGCTCGTGCTTGCTTTCTCTCTCTCTCTCTCAAATAAATAAATAAAATCCTTAAAAAAATAATTTTAAAGAGAATGGAAAGATACTTGCTTTAATTATCGGTTTTAGAGTTAAAAATTTTTGCTTGCTCTCAATTTTTCCTGATAAACTAAAACTCTTAAAAAACTCAATTGCCTGTAGGACCCTTGTGATCTGACCCTTGGCTACTTCTCTGTTACCCCTTCCAACCACTGTTGTCACACCTCACTAGGCTTCAACCACCCCAGCCTTCTTTCTGATCCTTTTTCTCATCTTAGGGTGTTCACTCTTATCCATCCCTTTGCCTTGATTCCAGATGTTCTCTCTCCAGGTTTCTCATGGCTGGCCCTATCATGTCATTTGGCCTCAGGTCAGATATCACTTCTTCAGAGACGACTTCCATGGTTCTTTAAGCCAATGGTTCTCGGTTGGAGGTGATCTCATCCTTCATGGGACACTGGGCAATGTCTGGATACAATTTTGTCCCAACCGGGGAGGAGGCATTATGTTACTAGCATCTAATGGGTAGAGGCTAAGAGTGCTGCTAAGTCTCCTACAATGGACATGACAACCCCCCACACAACAAAGACTTATCTGGCCTAAGAGGTCAAGAGTGCCAAGATTGGGGAACCTCCAAAGCAGTCCCCCCCAACACTTGTCACCTTTTTGCCAACAATGCTTTACTTCCTCATCACACTTGTTGAGAGTCAAAATTACTTTTTAAAATTTATCTGTTTACTTTTTGTACTATCTCTCTGGCCTACTAGAATGTGGATTCCAGAAGAGCAAGGTCCTTGTCCATCTTATTCATATAATATCCTCAGTGCCTGGAACTGGCAGCTAGTAGACTTCCAATGATTTATTGACTAGATGAACAAACAAATAATCACAAACTGACCATTCTCCCACCCTCCTCCTACATTATTGGTGGAGCTCAGCTAGTTGTCTGTTTTGACTAAAATTTTGAGATGGTTTCACTTTCCAGCATGAATCCCCTTTCCCTACAATTTTAAATGATTTTCATGTATATCTGTATAAGTCATATTGTATATAGTTAAAAATCACAGAATCTAAAATTAGAATACTTGGATTCAAGCAGGCCTTCCTCACTTGCCAATTCGGTGAGAACCTTCTTGACGAAGTTACTTTATTAGCTCTCAGAGAAGTCACTTTATCTTTGTGGTTTTGGGTTTCCAAATCAAGGGAGGACAATACAGTACCTCCTCAAAGAGTTGCTTTGGAGACAAAATGAATAATGCTTAGGAAGCAGCTGACGCAGGAGGCACACATATATTTGCTGTTTATTATTATTATCATTATTATTTTTTATGGTCAAACAAAACATATAATTATCATTCCAAATTTTAAGAGTACAGCTTAGTACTATTAAGTACAATCCCACTGTTGTACAGCTATTACAATTATTTTTATCCTCTGGACCTGTATTTTATTTCTTCCAACCCCTTTTTGTGTGTGGCTCCTACTTTAGTCATTGTATTCGAAGACAGATCCTACCGGCATTGGATATCATCAGATTGCTATGCTTCTTAGATGGATGCACAATACGCTTTATTAATCAGGGCATCTGCAAGCTTAATGGTGCACGTGTGTTTATTGTATTCATAAAGCTTTATGCCATGGATTTAGCTCTCTGTGAGTGCCTTCCCAGTAATAATACAGGAACCTTCGCATACATTTTATTCCTGACTGTGTGCCTAACAAGCATATCCACTGTAAGTATGTGCGAAATTCTCGCCACCTTCAAATTGAAGGTAACAAGTCACAGAAGATGAATATCTGGTTTTATAATCCTAAATAGAGGCTTAATAGCAAGTCATGAAAGTAAAGATTTGATTATAGAGATTAGAAGAATAGAAATTGGGTTTTATAGCAATTGAGTAACTATTAAGAATACTTCAAACACCTTGAAAGAATCCTTAAAATACCAGGGTTTAAAACAAGATCTAGATATGGGCCGAGGATTTTTTCCAAGGGAAAAAAAAATCCTACTCACTTAATTAAGCAACTTTAAAAAATTGTCAGTACAATTGTTTAAATATAGTCTCCCAGGGTTCTAAAAGAACAGATTACATGGGGAAATTAGTGCTGAGGGCTAAGAAGAAATGGTGTTTTTCAACAGTCATGTTTGGATTACATGCAAAATGCCAATTCTAATCACTCCACAGTTTTAGAAAGGTTGATGATCTATTAGTGACCTTTCTTGAAAGCTTTTCAAGAGGTTAGATTTGTTGGGAAACATTATTAAGTGAAATTTTGCAATGCAAAGTTTTCACAGCTTTTATTCATGGAAATTTCTCCTGAAGTAATTGGAAGTTTAGGCATGTAGTTACCTGAACTACAGTTTAAAAAACAAGTGTGTGCAGGCTGGCAAGCCATTGTTACACACGCAGGCGTGTTATAACCTCGGAACACGGTGTGGCACATGGCAGAAAAAAAAAAAGCCTCATTAGGTAGAAACATGCGCTTCCAACGGGGAAGTGAATAGTCTGGTTGGAAAGTATGGAAATCCAGTGGACACTTTGCCCAGTGATCCACAGAGCACTAGTGGCCAATCATGCCTGGAACCTGGGTCATCTGAGCCCAAGCCAGTGATATTTCCCGCAGGCTTCTCATCAAATACCAGGACCCTTGGAACCCAGGCTTTTGGAAGTTGCTATTGGTTCTTCTCTTCCAGCCCTCAGCTGACTGGCTTTAGCCTACAAAGGCTTCAGGGCAACCCCCAATATTGCGATGGGGCACACACAGGAGAAAGTACTCTCATCCACCTGCTTGAACCTTCTTGGGAAGCACTTCCTCAGTTCAGCTGCCTTGATCTGTGGGAGAATTTCATGAGCTGAAAATCTGTCCTTGTTTCCATTTACCGAGTTGCTCTTCGATTGTTGTATAATCTAACCATTCCAAATTGCCCTCAACTGAAATTTGGCACATGTGTCGACAATCCCAGATAAAATTTTTTAGTTGAAAATGGTTGGTGATTTTTGATTTTGATTTACGTGTAAAAACAACTGTGCACAATTCTCACGGTTCAGATCTTTGGCACGATTCATCAGATGATGCTGTCAGTTACGGCCACATGGTATAGCACTGCTTTCTGAAGGCCAGTAAATGTCATGGGTTGAAGGTGGTTTAGGGTCTGGAAGAAATCTTCCTAAATTCAGTGTGGTTTATATTTTGGCTCAGCATTTCATAGGCAGATCTGAGACTCCCGTGGTATACAGTTATGGGATTGGAAAATGAAGACTAGTTTGTTGTCAAAATAGAGGAGGATGAAATGATTTAAGAATGTGAAGTAGTGGGGTTCCTGGGTGGCTCAGTCAGTTGCATGTCTGAGTCTTGATTTTGGCTCAGGTTATGATTTCAGGGTTGTGAGATGGAGTCCAGAGTCAGGCTCTGTGCTCAGCAAAGACTCTGCTTGAGAGTCTCTCTCCCTCTGCCCCTCCCCCCTCTCACACACATGCTCTCTCTCTCTCTAAATAAATAAAATCTCTTTAAAAAAATAAAGAATGTGAAGTAGAGATAGCAAAATAAAAAGTCACATTTTTCAGCATTACTGGCTGAATATTTATTTAAGGGCAGGCCTGGACCCAGGCAGAAATATGAAGTAGGAAAATTTCCTTCGCAGCTCTACTCTCCTTCCCTGTTCCAACATTTTGTGTCCTTTCCCACTTTTTCCCATCCTCCCTTGTTTGCTGCGTCCCCAGAGATGTCATGTCCAAGTCACTGGCATTAAAGAGCTTCTTATTTTAACTCTTTATGGAACAAAGGGTTTCAAGAATATGTTCGGTGTATCACAGCACATATTCAACAAGTCTTAGCACCTAAGGAAAAGACAAACCCTGCTTAAGGTTACCACTTTTTGAAAATGAAATCATCATTTCATTTTTTTCTCGCTTCCAACTCCAATAATAAGAGAAAAAGACAATAATGCAACATAGAAAAGCCTGTGAAATTAACTGCATAGGTGAATTTTGCCCTGAAAATAGTACCATTAGACATCTAAAATGCAACTGTGTGTAGCATTTATAAGCAAAGAAGCCACCAATTAAATAAATTCTTTAAGATATTTTAAGCACACTTGTAAACAATAGGTACCTTGTAGTGAAATATAATAGAAACAGACAAAAGAGTTTTTTTGTTTAAATTAATCTGGGACAGAATTTAGAGAGTTTGGGATAATGTCACGGATATTTTAAGAGTCCAAAAAATGTCAATATGACTTCTATCTTCTCTTTCTTTTCTCGCGTGCCTTTGGAGTATGAACTATCTAAATGAAATGCTCATTAGCAGAGAAAATGTAAGGCAACTGATGTGATTCTCCACCAACAAAACCACCTGCTCTAAATAACTGAAGTTGTTGCTATAGACAGGAAATATAAATGTCCATGCAACAGTTTTCTTGGTGAGGCTGAAAGCTATCTAAAGGGACTTTTTTTTCCTTAAAGGTCTGTTAAAAGTTTCTGAAAGATCAGGGGCACCTGGGTGGCTCAGTCAGTTAAGCATCTCACTCTTGATTTTGGCTCAGGTCATGACCTCAGGGTTGTGGGATTGAGACCCACCTTGGACTCTGTGCTGAGCATGGAGCCTGCTTAAAATTCTCTCTTTTCCTCTGCCTCTCCCCCTGCACACATGCACGTTCTTTCTCTCTCAATAAATAAAATCTTTAAAAAAATTTCTGAAAGATCAGTTAAAAATTAATTATCACTCATGTAAAAGTTTCCATTTAAAAAAAGTGATTCATTTGGATTAGTAAATTTTTTTTTGCTGATTCAATTAATTGATAGCTAGATATCCACTAACCATGTTATTCTAAAACAAATACTTTTAAAACTTCAATTAGATACATCTTTATATTTTAGACTCAATCTACCCTCTCTTTACTAAATAAAGCATAGTTAAAATTCCATCAAGGTGGTAAATGGAGAAGTTTATCTGTAGTCCATCTTATGTACCTATGTCTGCCAGTCTATTTCCTGGTTCCTGTTGCATCATGCCTTTGAGAGACCATATCTTTAGATTTCATTTCATGTCTGCCTTAGTAAGTGTTTCCTGGGACAATATGTTCTTGAGTTGCCACTTTGTACTGAGACCTTCTTTGGTCACTAAACTGTTTTCTAAAGTTGTTAAAGCATGCAGATCTTAACTATAAAGCTGGCTGATGCAACTTAATTAAAGTATAGCAAATTGAATTTAGGTGCTAAAACTGTGTTTGAAATTTATGGGTGTGCTTGTCTTTGTGTTATTTGTTTTTTAAGGATAGTGGGTTACCCCTCCCATGACTGTCTGGCCATTTTTGATGAATCAAAATTACTCCAGACTGGTCCCCCCCAGAATAGAGTCTGGCTCTACTCTGCACGCAGTGGGAAGCGAATGTGGTACTCAATTTGAGATATCATCTTTCAATCAACCCAAGATGTTTCTGGTCTGTGTTTCTGCATAATTCATTGTTTGTGTTCTTAGATAATAAAACTTACTTTAATATTATGTAAGTAAAAGACAGTTATGCTTATTCCACAAAATTTGTATAGTCACATGTATGGGACATTTGAAGTAGCTGTCATTACACTCCTCCATTGATAATAATAATGGGTGGTTGATTCTTTAAGGAGTTTAAATTAACTTATTTTTCACATATTCGACATAAAGGGGATTCTCTGTTAATTCCACCTAGGGGAATTTATCATCACAAACTAGAAAAATTACATGAGTTTGCAGTGAGTTATATAGTTTAATTTATGCCATGGTATGATGTGGTCATAACCTGCATACTCTGTAATCTCCAAGTTTGCTGGGTGTGCAAGCCCCAGGCCCGGCGGCCCTGAGTTTTAGCTTCCCTTTGCAGCAGATAAAAGTATTTGGGGGTGCCTGGGTGGCTCAGTTGGTTAAGCAACTGCCTTCGGCTCAGGTCATGATCCTGGAGTCCCGGGATCGAGTCCCGCATTGGGATCCCTGCTCAGCGGGGGGTCTGCTTCTCCCTCTGACCCTCCCCCCTCTCATGCTCTCTCTATCTCAGTCTCTCTCTCAAATAAATAAATAAAATCTTAAAAAAAAAAAGTATTTGGAATGGTGGTGTCGAGGGGACACGGTAACTGCTGTCCACTAGTAGGGCATGCAGGTGGTTATGGTACTCTCGAGAGATGTGATCTTTGAGATGTAAACCCGGAACTAGACTTTCGTGTTGGCTGCTTCTAGACCACCGAAGGAATGATTACAGTAGTGGTTGGGGCTCTTCTCAATGGTAGCCAAAAATAATTTCAGCACTGGGAGCAGGTTTATTTTGACTAGACGCCAAAATCAGATGGTCAACAGTGCTGCTTACAGTGGCTCATCAAAGGTACCCTGAAGAGGAAGAATGTCCTGATTTTTCAGTACCTTTCCTTTTCATAATTACAAGAATGAGAAGGATTGACCTTGTAGTGATGGCACATTTAAATGTTTGGAGTGTGAGGACTGTTGTAGGCTCAAGTAGGCATACCATCTAACCTTTTCTCCTAGACCTGAGCAAACTCCAATATGGACCCATTTAAGAGGATATGTAACATTGTTAAGACCTCTTTAAAATGGATCCTTTTTTTTTTTAAGATTTTATTTATTTATTTGTCCGAGAGAGAGCACAAGTAGGGGGGAGCGGCAGGCAGAGGGAGAGGGAGAAGCGGACTCCCAGCTGAGCAGGGAACCTGATGCAGGGGCTTGATCTGAGGACCCTGGGATCATGACCTGAGCCGAAAGCAGACACTTAACCGACTGAGCCACCCAGGCATCTCTTTAAAATGGGTCTTTATAATACTTGCCAAGAAATTGTTTCTTTCTGGGATGTTAAGAACGATGATACAGATTTTCTTAAAGTCTATGAAACTCCTGTGCCCTTTTGACGTTTTTGGAAGATGACTGGGTTTCTTTATGCCTCTTGAATGTTCTTTGGTTTGTAATTGAGACAATCCCCAGAACCTTTGCTGTCTTTCAGGCAGCATTAGATCTTGATTCTTTCTTCTTTTGTGCTATAGGGCAGAAATGCATCCACATAAAGGAATATCTTAAGTAGGGAAAGAAGCTGGTTCTTTCAGTCAGTGATGTATCTTTCTTGATGTTATCTTCTTTCATCTAATGACCAGATCAGGCAGTAGGTTAGGGTGGATTGAAGTGCAGGTTTCTGTTGCTGCTTCTAAGTCTTTTCCATATGGACTGGAGAAACAACTTCAAAGCTCTAGAGCTTGTCTGACATCCATCAAGGCTGCAGAACCAGTTTATAATTTTTACTTTTATTTATTTTTTATTATTTTTTTAATGTTAACTTTTAAAAAAAGATTTATTTATTTGACAGAGAGAGTGGGGGGTAGTGCAGAGGGAGGGAATCTTCAAGCAGATCCTCACTGAGCGTGGAGCCTGGTGTGGGGCTTGATCGCAGGACCCATGAGATCATGACCAGAGCTGAAAACAAGGGTTGGGTGCTTAACTGACTTAGCCACCCAGGTCCCCCAGTTTATAATTTTTAAAAATAAACTTTATTTTAGGATAGTTTTGAATTTATACAGAAATTGCAAAGAGAGTACAGAAAACTCCCATATAGCCCAGACCCTGTTGGCCTATTATTAATATCTTACATAAATATGGTATATTTGTTCTAATTAATGAACCAGTATTAATACAGATTTGAGCTACACTCCATACATTATTGAGATTTTCTTGGTTTTTATCTAATTGTCATTTTCCCAGGATCCCATCCAGGATACCATGTTATGTTTAGTTATCATGTTTCCTTAGACTCCTCTTGGCTGTGACAATTTTTCAGACTTTTCTTGTTTTTGATGACCGTGACAATTTTGGAGAATACTGAAGTACTGATGAGATATTTTGTGGGATATCAACTGGGATTTGCCTGATGCTTTTCTTATGATTAGAATGGGACTATGGTTTTTGGGATGGTGACTACAGAGAAAAAGTATCATTTTCATCACATGATATCAAAGGTATATATGATCAACATAATTTACCACTGTTAATATTAACCTTGATCACTTGGTTTAGTAATGTTTATAATCTTCCTTCACTGTGTAGTACTCTTTGGGAGGAAGTCACTATACAGCTCATCTAGAGGAATTTATCACCACAAACTAAGAGAAATTATAAGGGCTTATGGGTGAGTTATATAGCTTAACCCATACCATGGTAGGATGCAAGAATGGGGAGTTATGCTGTACCACCTTGAAGGCATAGTATCTACATGTTATTTGGAATTCTTCTGTATTGCACTTTGTTAACATTCTCCCTATTTATTTATCCTTTGAATCAATTATTTATGTCAGTACAGACTCATGGATTTTTATTTTCAGCTTTGGGTTATAATCCAGTACTACTTTATTTTATTGTTTAAATTGTTCTAGTTTGGCCATTGGGAGCTCTCTAGCCTTTGCTTTGGCCATATTGGCGGGCGTGGGGGGAGGCTTGGCTTTAGTTCCTACACCGCGGTATTCCCTGCGGTGTGCAGGGAAACAATGGGAAGGCTTGTGCATACATGGAAAAAGTTGTTAGCAGAAAGAAGCACCAACGTTCCTAACATGAGAATTCTTGACATGCCCAACTGTGAGGTGCTTGGGAATTATATGGTCTGTCTTTTGCAGACAGCAAACTGGAGATAAAAGAGGTTACAACTTGCCCCAGGATTATAGTGGCAAGGCCGGAAAAAGAAGGGCAGAAATATTCAGCACAGCTTTTTGTTAATGGATTCACTCCAATGCCCAGGCCATGCAGGTTCTTTAATTTTCCCCAAACCATACCCTTAAATGAGGCCTTTTTCAGGCAGAGATACTAATCCAGCCCTGAGGTGGAATAATTCCTCCTCAGCAACCTTCTTTGATGTGTAGCTGATATGGAACTGAGTGCCAACATATGTTTGTACAAATATATTGGCAAATGTAAGCAGCCTACTGCTAATTACTACACTTTGAACCTCATGTGAAGTTTGAACGATGCCTCAAGGAATTTGAATCTAAGAAAATTTTATATATATACATATATATATGTTTTTCTTCTAAATATTTGCAAAAATGGGTTAACTTCTTTGTGGTTGAAACTGGAAGACATTCAAGAATTATCTTGTCTTCTCAAATCTTCAGCGATAATGTTTTTACTTAAGGAATTCAGGTCAAACAGTTGCTGGAAGAGATTGAAGCTTTATGGACACTTTGAAAATGAAAAAGGGTAGCTTAAATTAAAAAAAACAAAGATTGCTGAATATATTAAAAAAGGAAATAAGAACAATATAATTTAAACAGACTGTATAAAAAATAGAGAGTTACATAGACCAGAGATCACCAGTTATAAATCATTTATAGTCAGAAAATAAAGTTACTGGGTTGAAAACATTAAGAACAGGATCTACTGTGGGAACTTCGGAGTGGCCTGTCCCGCCTTAACGTATTCAAATCCAAATCATTGTGGAGTACTGTGCTCCCTTAGTAGAGTTGAGAAGGCCGGATCATGCCTTTGTACTCAATGTGGTGACCCTTTGATTTAATGTTAGTTAAAAAGATGGTGCAAAGGAAAAAAGAGAGAAAGACAAATCAAGAAACAGACTCTTAACTACAGAGAACAAATTGATGGTTACCAGAGGGGAGGTGGGTGATTAAGGAGTGCGCTTGTCATGATGAGCACTGGGTGATGTATGGAAGTGTTGAATCACTATATTGTACACCTGAACCTAATATAACACTGCGTGTTAACTAACAGGAATTAAAATTGAAAAAAGATGGTGCTTTCATCATTTGATTACATATTTCAAACTGAAGCATTATTTTTTAATTCGAATTGTATAAATACATTTCTTACATTAATTTTACTCATTTTGAGGGTTGATTTAGTTAGCTATCAAATAGTATTTTAACTTTTAATAGTGGATATATAGAATTATTGTTGATCAGCTTCTAAATGTCTCAAATTCCAAATATAGAAGTATTATAAGAACACTTCCTTTTTAAGAATATGAAATGTTTGTGTTCCATGGAGATATGGAAAAAACTGTCAGAAATGGAACTGGATACCAAAAGGCAGAAAGACTAACTGCAGGGGTGGCTTAATCTCTATTTCTATGATGAACTGGTTTTGCTTGTCAGTTGGTAAGATGGGGAAAATTAGAATGTTTGATCATTGTGCTTAAGTGGAAGGAACTTGTAATGATGCTATTTTATTATTCTTAAATCTAAAAATTTGGAGTAAAAATTTAAAATTTGGTTTAGTTGCAAGGAATATATCTAAATTGAAAGTATAGAGGGGGCACCTGGCTGGCTTAGTCAGTGGAGCATGGGACTCATGATCTCAGGGTTGTGGGTTTCAACCCCACGATGGTGTAGAGATTACTTAAAAATAAACTGAAAATATAGAAAAATATAAGCAAAAAAAACAACAACCCAAAAAAGAAAAACAAAAGCTCCAGTGAATCAACTAAGTAATACACTAAATAATTTGATAAAAATTGTGACTTAGTTTCTTAGGAGATCTATATCAGTGAAAAAAACTGATGGATTTGTAACTAGTATTTAAGTGTATTTATAGAGTTGTTTCTGAATTTCCCTAGTGTACTTGAATGTAGATTTTCCTCTTAAATGTCTTAAATAATTTCCTGAACCTTTAGTCACTTTGTTAAATTTCCCTATTTTGGTAGGCAAGCATAGTTAAGTAAATACAATTATATATGTGAATGTACTTGGTAAATTGGACACATGTAAAATATTGTGAATAATACCACCACCACCTTTGAAATCTTTAAATATCCCATTCTCTGACTCCCATCTCTTATTTTTCTAGCTCAATTGCTGTAGTACACCCACTGCAACAATTCTTCAATGTCATTGAGACCTTCAGCCCATCGACCCTACGTGCCCTATCCATCAGTCCCCCCGTCTTCATTTCCTTTCTTGTCCAGCATAATGTCATGGTCCATCATTATTATCACTCCCTTGCTAATGCCATAAACTTCGTTGCCCCCTCTTTTCCTCCTTCACATTTGACTGGCAAAAGCTCAACCCTGACTGAACCCAACCGTCCCCTTCCCTTGAAACTATTAGGGGAAAATTTTTCACGCAGTGAAGCTGACTTGTACATTTAAATTCTTGATCTCAAACTCCAAATTGGCTCAAACACAACCTACGTTTGTTTTTGTTTTTTGTTTTTTGTTTTTTTAATTTTCCATCCTGTTGTTGGGTCAAAATTTTACACACCGTTGCACTCACTGGAAAAAATAAGGTGGCTTATTATTTTCGGTAACAGATGTGATGTCCCGCTTCATAGGTTTCACTCACTTAGTAACAGAAGTGAAAGTTGGGGAGATGAGATAATAGGGTATGGGAAACTTAGATAGAAAATTCAATTAACGGTATCTCAATTTCAGATTTCATTGCTTTGGGCAACATTTGGGTGCTTTGTCTTCCAAATCTCTGCTCTCTCAAGCTCCTCTTCATGATGGTTTTGGAATATATGGAATGACTTTCTTGAGTCTGAAGACCTCAGACTCACTTAATAAACTCTAGATATCTGTTGTCTCTGCTGGGGAGGAGAGGTGTCTTATCTTCATTGACCTTTGGTCCTTTGCGCTGGAATCCACCAAAGCATATCTGGTCCCCTGTGGCCTTTTGGAGTTCTTGTGCATGCATCTGTTTGTGAAATCTGCAGTCTCAGCCAACAGTCTGGTTGCACAGATATCATGCTTTGTGGTCTCCTTTTTATGGTGCCAGGTCTCCTCTGGCCAACCAGCCCCCTCAGCACCTTTCTATCCACACATATCCCACATAGGTTTCAAGAAGCCAGTAGCCATATGTGTGCCATTGTTTCCATGAGCATTGGTCATGGTGCTGAGACAAGTAAGAGCCTTCTGCTAGTGGTTTGTATCTCTTCCAAGCACTGGCTGGAGAAGCAGGCTGTTAGTGCTCATATTCTTGAGTGCTTCTCTATCTATCAGAATGTTCCTACAGCCCACTGTGGAGATCCAATCCTAACAATGGGAGGGAAGAGAAAGACCTTGCCTTACCTTTTCCTCTTCTCCTGTCCACATTTCTTCCAGGCTGGGTTGGGTGGGCTATTCTTCTTTCTGCATGGCAGGGACTTTTCCTGTGCCCTATCTTGATTTTTCTCTACAGATAATAAGCTTGATGGTCAAATCTGCCAGACTGACTTTTGATACATTATTGAGAGTTTCAGGAATTAGAAAACACTTTTCTCTTGACAAAGTCTTCAAAGTATTTCAAAACTTCAGAGTTTTTCAAATTTAGGGATTATTTTAGGGATTCAATGGAACACTGGTTGCTTTCTTTCTATTCCTGTTATGATCATCCTCATCTCCACCCTCTAATGCCTCTTGGCACCTACTCTTTAACTTCCTTATAGTTAGATGCTTCTGAGAAGAGGGAGGGTTATGTCCAGGGAAATGCAGAAGAGAAAAGCACATTAATATGTATCAAAACCTGGTGTCCTAGTGACACTACCAAGTTTACATTTCTACTCTATAAGATGACTATTTGATCTGTTGACTCACTCCTCAGAGCTCCCATTACCCTTCCCCCTCTTTTCTACCCAGCTCTTGGCAGAACACTCCATCTCATCTATCACTGAGAAAAATTATAGTCATCAGACAACTCTCACTGCTAAATGTATAAATAGCCTGCATCTCTATTTTTCTTAGAGAAAAGATGGAAGGAAAGTCAATTCTTCCATCAAAGGCCAATCCCTCTAATTTTGCTTGGAATCCCATTCCTTCTTGTCTTTTTAAATACTTCAGTCCCTCCTGTATCTTTTATATTGTGAATACCTCTCTTTCCACTGGATTATTATCATTATAAAAATATGCTATAATATCCCTCTTCTTAAAGAAAAAAACCACTCCCAAACCAGCAACCCCTATCTCCCCTGACCCTCAATCCTTTGCTTCATTTCTCTGCCGCCCTTTCTGGCCACATTACTTGAAGAAAGAGTCTACGTATGCTGTCACCCTTATCACCTTCTATTCAGTTTTTGAACTCCTCAAATCTGGCTTGCATCTCTATCATTTCACCAAAATTGCTCATGTCCAATTTAGTGTTTACGTTTTATTTTCATTTTACTCAATTTCCCAGGAGCATTTAGCACAATTTGCTGTTTCTTTCTTTTGCATACATTTCTCTATCTTAGCTTCCATGGTATCACACTTTTCTGGCTTTCTTCTTGCCTCGTTAGCAACCCAGTCTCATTTTCCTCTACTTGTTTTTCTCTTGACTCAGCCTCTAAATGTTGGAGATCTACAGGGCTGCTCCAGCCTTCATTCCTTTTTATCTTTTTCCCCAAGGGGATTTCCCCCAGCTTCATGACTTTAAATACCATATATGCTAGAGGGCACCTGGGTGGCTCAATCGGTTAAGTGCCTTTGGCTCAGGTCATGATCCCAAGGTCCTGGGATCAAGTCCCACACTGGTCTCCCTGTTCAGCAGGGAGTCAGCTTCTCCCTTTGCCCCTCTGCACAATCGTGCCCTCTGTCTCTCTCTCTTTTACTTTCTCTTACAATAAATAAATAAATAAATAAATAAATAAATAAATAAATAAATAAAATCTTAAGAAAAATAAATACCATATATGCTAGAAGTTTTCACATTTGTATCTTCTCCTCAGACTTCCCATTTGAACTATAGACTCAAATATTCAAACTATCTTCTCGAGATCTCTTTTTGGAGAAATCACAGGCATCTTGAACTTCACATGGCTAACACAATTTTTTATTTCAATTCCATCCTTCCTTTCCCCAATAATCTCTTTAGTCTTCCACATCTCAGTAGCAGTATCATTACCCTCTAGATCCTTAATCTAGAAATCTGGTAGTCTTTCTGGATTCCCCCCAGCAGCAGCTTCTCAGTCTCTTGCAGATTTCCCTTTCTTGGTATATTCTTCTTGCTGTGGTGTTTTGTCTTAGCACCAATTTTTTTCATTTACATGTTTCCTCCTAATCAATTGGATCTGCTCCTATGACTTCATTGTCATGATGTGCTGATGAATTTCTATATTCCATCTCTAATTCAGGATTTGCTTCTGAAATCAAGGCCCTTATATTTAAATACTTAGTCACTATGTTCATTATGATGTTCCACAGTAAATTGCAAATTAATCTATCCAGAATGGAATTTGCTATGGTTCTGTCATCTGTTATTCCTTCTTGATCCCTTTCTCAGTGAATGATACTAACACCTAATAAAGTCACAAGCTAGTATCTTAGGTACCATTCGTACGTTGGCTCTTTATCATTCACATTTGATCCATCAGAAGGTCCTATCTCCTAGCTTCTGAGACATATAACAAACTTGCCAACTAATTTTCCCCTCTTTATGAGACCACCTTGGAAAATGTCTTTCTAATTTCTTGCCTGGACTATTGAACCAGTCTCCTCATTTTCATTTTTTTAAAGCTTTTATTTATTTATTTATTTGAGACAGAGAGAGTGAGCAGGTCCACTCGTGCTCGAGCAGTGGGAGGAGCAGAGGGGTAAGGGAGAGGGACAAGTGGACTCCGCAGTGAACGGAGCCCCATGTGAGGCTCAGGCTGGATCCCATGACTCTGACATTCATGATCTGAGCCAAAACCAAGAGTCAGATGCTTAACTGACTGAGTCACCTAGGCATCCCTCCTCAATTTCATTTTTGCTCACTTCCATTCCTTTGTTTAAGAAGCCAGAGTGATTGCTAAGAGATAATGTAGTGGCATGTAGTGCCATTCTCCTGTTTATAACCATTTATTTTTATATTATCCTTCACAAATCCTCATTTTGTTTATTCATTAGTTTATCTGCTTATGATTATAATCCTCCACTGTAATTTACGCTCCATGTGAACAAGACCAAATCTGCTTGTTTTCATTTCTCAAGCACCTTGCACAGTGATTGTTAATAGTAGACATGATGAAAAACAACAAAGGGACCCATTTATCAACATAGATGTCTGGACACCATGAATTCCAAAGTAAAGAGGTTCAAGCTTTTTACTACAATGACATTTTAGATAATTTAGATTAAGAAGTTTAAGTAAATAAGCCTATGTATGGGACTCCTCTTTTCAGCTATATTTTCAAGGAATTGTGAATCTAGGTGCATGAATGAGTGGCTATTCCATATTGCTCTATATGTAGCCTATGTCTTGCTCAAGTAAGTTCAGGATCATAGCCATGTCGTCTGGGAAAATAACATGTTTATAGAATTCTAACCAGATCAGATATAAGTTGTAGATATTCATGAAGTGAGTTTTGTCTTCCGACATACTAGTCTGGGACATGATACTAGAGTTTCTGTAAAACAAAAGAAGAGACATCTTTTACACAAAATAGAGTATGGCCAAGTCACTTGGTAAGAAAACCATTGAATTTATTTATTTATTCACTTGTTTATTTTTTTTAGAACACCAGTTATTAGTAAAATAAGCCAACTCCCCCCCTCCAATAAAAGCCCCCAAACCAACAAATTCATATATTGCAGTACTATTTAAATGTTGATAGGAAAAGTGACAATGTTGTTTGGATTAATATTTCCTGATCTCTCTTACCTGTGAATTGACTCTCAGTCTTATCTTCCCTGGAGAAAGAGCTGCCTGTATCTTGTTTTTTTACACATTATCAATTTGAATATGTTTCAAAATAATTGCCGGTGCAAAGGATTGAGATGGGGTGAGTGAGGATCAGGGGTAAGAGTAAGACAACAATAGTATAAAAAGAGATTGAAATAAATCTACAGATCAACTCCAAAAATACATTTTACCAGGGTGGGAACAGGGTGAGGAAGGGGCTGAAAAATTTCAGGGCATAAAGGTTAAGCCCATCTTCATTCAAATTTCTCATGTAACCAACCAAATGCTTTCTTGGGAATCTCACAATAACATGGCAAGAATACACACGCTCAGGGTTGGTGGAGGAAGTACTTAACTGGTAAAATGTGTGAATTATATGTATGTAGGCAATTGCAAACACTAGAGAAAACAGTGTTAGTCATTTAACCTCAGAACCTTACATTTGGTGCGCACAGCTGAAGTGAACTTGAAGTTAAGTGACTTACCAAATCTAAGCATTTCATTTTTAGTTTTCATTATCCTTGTGTCATGAATTTGGTGGTTAATTGTGTAGTTAACTCATGACGGACTACAGAGGGATCCTATTCTTTAGATGAAATTCCCTATAAAATGAGTCTCTCTAGCCTATAAAAGGAAATATTGAATGTAACCTTAATTTTTTATGAATTGAGTCACATCCTAAATGTAATAAGAGGGCTTTTTATTGAAAGAAAATATATCTGAAAAAAAGAAGAGAGGAAAAAAGCAAGAAAAATATTGGATAGCTGAAGAATCCTCTTAGTAGAAAATCAATATCTGCTTCATCAACTTACTCTCTCCATTTGTGTTAGCAAGTGGCAAGTTGCGGTACCATGAAAGTAAGACTTAGCCCCAGGAGATCTGGGTTCCAGTTCTTGTCCTGATCATCACTAGTTGTATGACTTCAAGCAAACCTAACATTGCAGGATAATTTTCCCATCATTGAGGGAGTCCTACTAGAGGATGTCCAAGAATTTCTCCAGCTCTTGAATATTATGTTTTATTTTTCAAATTTGGCTATCCATTGTTTGGGTGGTGTTTTTACAGTTGCTCACCTATGATATATAACCAAGGCAACTGAGTGCAAAATAAATGCTAATCCTCAGGACCGATTTAAAGCTACTTGAAAATTGTGGTGCATTGATTATCATCTTATTAACGTGAATGAGATAATAAAAAGTCCAGAATCTCTTGACGAACCAGAGAGCTTGGCTTCTGCTTTTAGAGAATCTGGTCCTAGGTATGGTATCAAGATGCATGACCATAGCTTTAGTTTACTGATGAGATAAGAAATGGTTTCAAAAGTCATGGAACCCCTTTGATGCAGTTGAAGGGATACTAAATGTATAAAGATGCATCTCCATTTTTGGCCCTATCTTTTAATAGCTATCTTTTAATTGCTTGAGTCACTTAATTTCTCTGATGTTTAATTTTTTTGCAACTTTAAGATGGGAATAATACCTGTTTTGTATGCATTATAACTTAACTGTGGGAGAAGATAATTATGTATATAAGAATTCCCTTTGTGATTTGCAAAATGTAAAACATTTTAAAGATTGTGGTTTAATTTTTGTTCTGGGGCAGAGACAAATCCTTTCCAACTGTTAGTTTCAGAAAATAGGTGATAATATTTTATAAATGTCTGTCTGAGATGGAGACCTTGCTGCACTTGTAGGAACTCACATATGGGGAGCATCGTTTTGACATCAGAGCAGAGAGCGAAGCCATCCTGCTTATGCAGTATTCACCAGCAGGGTAGGGCTATGTCTGAGAAATACTGTATAGCACTCTACTCTCTTCACAAATGTGATCAATTTGCTGAAATGAGGACTATGGTAGATGTGGCACCATGGACTCTCTGACCTGGGGTTTTCATTTCTTTGGGTCTAGTCTTTTTTTAATCCCGGCTCTGCCTCTTCCTGGCACTGTGACCTTGTGTATGTCACCTTGCCTGAATTCTGTTTTCCTATGCATCACCTTCCTGTCCCTCAAAAATGGTAGTCATTTTATTTGCTACTCCTAGCTCTGCTATTATCTAAATTCAGAGATTTGCAGGTATATATATCTTTTGAAACAAAGAGTATTAAAAGCTTCATGGTTGATATCATTTCTTTGCCCAGTTCTCTAATTCTATTGGTCGTTATTATTTAGGAGATTTTACCGAGAGTAACAGACCCAAAATATAGTGTCCTAAATAAAATTGAAATTTATTTCTTGGATAGGGAAAGGTCTGTAGGTAAGTAGCTTAATGTTGATCTAGTAAGGCTGTTGCACAAAGTGTTCAGGAACCTAGCTGTTTCTCTCTTGTTGCTCCTTTGCAGGAAGGTCTATTATCAAGCTTACTTTGTGGCTCAAGATAGCCACTTCAGGTCCAGCTCCAGCCCTCATGTGCACATTCCAGTTAGCAGGGAGGAGGAAGGGACAACAAAAAAATTAAAGAGTCTGTATTATGTGCCATTTAAGGAAGGTCCTCAAAAAGGTGTATGGCATTTGTCCATTGGATGAAAATGTAGCACCTGTCTAGCAACAAGGGAGGCTATGAAATATAATCTTGCCATGTCCATGAAGAAGAAAACAGATACTGGGGAGAATCTAGCTCCTTTGGCATGAGGACAAGTATAGAGGCATTTTAAAGCATTTCCCAGAATATCGAGACAAGTAGCAAAAAGGAAAGGGGGCATATGTGGTAATGTCAGGCTGAGTTTGATGAATGTTCCGAAGATTTGTTGTCATCATCATTGCATATAATTACCAAAGACAGGTTACACCTGATACCGAAGACTAACTTGCATGCCTGAGGTTTTTGTCTGTTGGTTGGTTGGTTGGTTTGGTCTGTTTTTTGGGGGGTTTGTTTTAATCACAAAAAATTTTTAGGAATCCCAATATCATATCAGTTAATCTGAGTTATTGGTTGATTTCTGTTAGTTTTTGGATGTCTTATTCATCAAGTTATATAAAACCTGAGTTTGTATAAAACCCGAGTTTTTGTTCTTAAGCTGTTGTTGAGAAGGAAACAGTCTTCTGGAAAAAGAATCAATGTCTTCAGTAGTAAGGTTATTCTGCTTTCTGTAAAGCATATAAATTATCTTTAAAAAACACATTACTTTTATGCTGTAAAAGCTATTTTTTTTTTCCATGGGAAAGCCATGTGTTTAAAAAGGATCTAATAACTTGGTTTAGGGTGTCAATCAATAAAGCACATGAATAACCAGTTAAAAGCAGTCACTACGCTACCCAAGGGGAAGTCATCCAAGAATGAAATCAGTGCAACAGCTGAATTGCATCCTTCATCAAACACATGTAAAAGAGATCAGAAAGCCGTCAATTCCCAATGCTGGCATGGGTGGTCTTCCTACCGCATGTGTAATTTCCGATTTAACAAAGGTTAATACACTTTTTAAATTTGAAATGTCAAAATAGTAAATCCTATGTGGGTAAACTAGGTGGCAGTTTTATAATTTATAATGAATATTCAGTTGAAATAGTGAAGTCATTTTAATTACATTTACAGAGTTTTTCTTTTTCTTTTTTTTTAAGCCAGTGATATATATTCTGGCTAATAGTTTTTATAAACCAGGAATAAAATATCTAATATCAGACACAATGGTCTTTGAGGTCAGTATGGCCTGGTATGATAGGGAGAAGGTAATGAATTACTGTTAATTAAACATTCTAATTAGTGTGTGCTTTCTTTTGCTACCTACCTTTTAATCACTTGCTATTTCTGTCCTGCTGTTTATTCCTTGGGGTAACTTATTTTTAGATATGAGTTTGAATATTTAATCTGTTCTTGGTTTTTATTTTGAATTTCCTCTTAAATTTTAGTACACAATATTATTAATGTGAAATTTACTTATTCATGAGATAAAATGTGTTTGTAACTTTGGCTTTCTGTAATCAACTCCCCCTCCCCACCATTTTCTTAAATTAAAAAATTCCTTTACAGGAACAAGTCATGAAAGGCTGAAAAAGTTAAATTTACTTCTTTTCTTAACCCGCAGTACATTCACTTTGGCAGTTGTGCTCATCAATACTGAAAATTGTCTCTATTGTTTTAAAAAAAATAGCCACACGAACCAAATGATTGTCTTCCAGATTTTGGTATTTCCTGACTGTTTTTTGGATCTGTGTTAATTCAGTTTATTTCTGTAATCACATATTGAAAGGCTACTTGGTTCCAGATGCTTTGTCAAGATTGGGAAACACAAAGGTGAGTGAAACATGGTTCCTTGACCTTGAAAATTTCAGAGTCTAGACTGGAATTTGAACCTCCTAATTTCAACTACTTTTAAAAAACTAAAATAGAGTATCAATCATACTGAGAAATCTAAATTAGGGATTTAAGATAAGAAATGGATGATTTAACCATAATGGAAGCAGTATAGAGATATGCTTTTGTTTTAAAGACCTATCCTTGTACTGAATTTACATGTGAGTTTTTCATCTCTCTATATGACTAATGTTCTAGAAACGGTTTAAAAACAAGAAGATCCCTTTATCCTAAGTGCATGACAAAGACCATATGTGTATAACTTGGAGCTTGTGAAAATTTGGTTCTGTTTTCTTTACCCAAAGAGCCTTTCTCTTTTATAGCATTTTGTCTATAAGAAGTGTTAAAATCAGAAGAGGTATTCAAATATCTTGATTTGGACAGTGGTGCATTTTCTTTCAAAGTAGAGTTACAAAGAAAATGGTCAATGATCAAGGATAGACATTGATCCCATATACCTCAACCTCTATGAATCTACTATCTTTCAAAAATCAGTTTAGTGTTTAATCCCAAAGCATTATTTCCTTAGAAGTTTATAGCATATAAAACACAGAACTTCTGAGAAAAAAAAAAAATCCAACCTTAATCATATTACAAAAGTAATTTATCACAAAGTAATAAAGTTGCTTTGGTATAAATCTTTAGTAGACTTTCCATGTAAGTAGGGGATTCTTAATGTTACTTCAGTGCAAAATAAAAAGGAAACAAAGGAAATTTTGTGTCAAAATGAAGAACCTGGGAGGTATGAGGCACAGGAGTATAAAATCCTCCTCCACAGGCCTAATGATTTTTTTTTTTTAATGTTTCTTTTCTTCCGTAGTCAGCAGTGTCATCTTATTTCTTTCTTTACCCCACTCCTTCTTCTTCTTTGCTTCCCTTTCAGTTCCTTGCTCCCTTTTCCTCACCTTTTTGAAAATGTCATGTTGTACCCCACCTTTTCCTGGTGGGACTCCTCTGATCTCTGACAATTCTTCTGTTAGGAAAGAGACCAGTAATTGCTTATAGATATAACAGAGGACAGCACATGAATGGGCTATTTTCTTAGTGGTTTGCAGAAAGGCAAGCGGATGGCTTCCATCTTGGTGGGAAATCTGCAGTGATGAAATGGATGGGCTTCTATAGATGGAGTGCTACCATTTACTCTGCATGGGCTCTGAGGTCCTTTGCTTCCCTAACAAATGTCTCCTCCTTAACAGATGCTCCTGGAAAACCAGTTTCTAGTTTTTTGTGGTTAAGTAACTCTTAGGAAACCCATGTTTCTCTCCCGAGGAAAGGACTGGAGGTTCTGATTCTGGCTCTGAGTTCCAGTATATTGTTCTCTGACTTATGTGGGTCTAGCTAGGACTTTAATTCTCACTTTAGTTCATCTCTTGCACAGATTTCTCTGGCAGTCTAGGCATGTCCTGTGTGGTCGTTGTCGGTCTGGAAGCCCCTGGCTCCACAGGCTTGGGCCAGTTTGCCCCAAGGGCCTTGGCTGGTTTCCTTACAACTACACTCCAGCTCTGGAACTCTTGATCTTGGTCATATTTGCATTCCTTTGTAATGCTGCTCTCTATATTATTTAGACTTTGCCCTCCAAGTCTCCCAGTCACATAAATCAGCTAATACATCAATGGCCACTCCTCATTTGCTCCCAATCTTTCAAAAACATGTGGATATCCTCATCTACTGTTTTTTTTTTCCCTCTTACTTTCTCATTTCTGTATCTTTTTTTTTTTAAAGATTTTATTTATTTATTTGAGAGAGAGAATGAGATAGAGAGAGCATGAGAGGGGGGAGGGTCAGAGGGAGAAGCAGACTCCCTGCTGAGCAGGGAGCCCGATGCGGGACTCGATCCCGGGACTCCAGGATCATGACCTGAGCCGAAGGCAGTCGCTTAACCAACTGAGCCACCCAGGCGCCCTCATTTCTGTATCTTTTTATAAAAATATTTTTAGTCTTTAGTAATGTATGTTTTTGGGCAGGACTGTGGAAGGACACTGTGCCTGGGGGCAGGGGCATGTCCTCCTGGCCCTGGGGTTGGTAGCTGAGCTCCAGGTACCAGGCTCTGCACGGTTCAATGTGTCCCACCTTTGGCTGGGGTTGTGGGACTAGGATTTTGCATCGAACTGAAGTTTTACCACATTAACTTCCATCTATCTGCTTTCCTTCTGTTATTAAGCATTCTTTAGATAATTTAGTCTTTGTACTAGTCTCCTACTGCTGCTGTAAAAAAAATGCCACAAATTTAGTGGTATAAAACAAGACACATTTATTATTTTACAGTTCTGGAAGTTAGAGGTCTAAACTGGGTTAACAGAGCTGTGTTCCTTCTGGGGATTTTAGGACAAAATCCATTTCCTTGCCTTTTCTAGCTTCTAGAGACTGCCTGCCTTCCATGGTACATGGCCCCATATCACTGGCACCTCTAATTCTATCTCCTTCTCTGACTCTGACCTTCTGTCTCCCTCCTCCATCTTTAAGGACCCTTGGGATTATACTGGACTCACCTGCATAGTTCAGGATAAACTCCTTATCTCAAGATCCTTAATCACATCTGCAAATTCCTTTGCCAGGTTTCAGGGATTAGGACATAGACTTCTTTGGAGGTTGTTATTCTGTCTACCACACTCTTCTATATGATAACTTTATGAATATGTCTCTTTTAAGATGTCCTTTTCTCTTTCTCCTTCTTCTTCTTCTTTTTTTTTAGGTTAACGTAAGAAATTTCTTTACTTGTTTCATACCTGGTATGGCTCCCAGATTCATTACCAGCCTCATTGCCACCATCTGTATTTATTACTTTTTGCCAATGTCTTTTTTAAATGTCCAGAACTGAACATAAATATGAAGAGACTCAGGAAGATCCAGTGAAGATAACATTTTCCTTCTTCTGGAAACTCTACTTCTATTAATGCAGCTCAAGATTTCATTATTTTCTTGGGGAACATTGTTGACTAATATTGATCTTTTTGCCAACTAAAATCCCTTAATCTTTTTCATGTAAATTACTTGTAAGTGATGTTTTTCCCATTCTGTATTTCTACAGGATTGTCAAAGTATAAAACCAAACCAAAAAATAACAAAGATGTAGTGCCAGAAACTGGACACTATTACATTTCAGTAAGCCAAGGGTCAGCTCGTTAGATGTCCCCACAGTCCTCCAGCTTGCTTTCAGATTTAAATAAAATTGCCATGGACCCTATCTCAAGAATGGAGGGAATCACATGGGCTCTCCAATATGTTCAAAGCTTTTGGGGAAAGTTTGTGTTATATTTGGTCACCTCATCTAGGTCCAGAACTCTCAACTCCCAACCTGTATCCTTTCTCATATACTGCTGTCACTTTGCTGTATTCTGTCGTTCCATGCTGGATACCTCAATTTCTGAACTCCCCCAGAGTTCCACTGACCCAAGTTTGTGTGTGTAGACTTTTACTGAAGACCTGAGGTTATGAAGGGAGATAACATGCAACCTGGAAAATAATCAGCAGTAAATATTAGATCTCAAAAGTCCCTTTACAAGCCTTGCCTCTGCGAGCTCCTCATGGGACTAGTTCTTGGCACAGGGCCTGGGTTTATATCAAGCTGCTTGTCTTCTTACTTTTTCCCTCCTTTCAGCCAGTCAGGCCTGACCCTTCTTCTCCTGTATTTCTTGCTTCAGAGCAATGTGGCTCTCATTTGAGACTTTACTTTTTAAAAATTAATTAATTAATTAATTAATTAATTAATTAATTGAACGAAGAAGCCATCAAGGTATTTGACTGAACAAAAAATAACTTCTCTACCTCACGAAGAATACCTTACAAGGATTTTAGCATTGGGGAAATGTTCATCCTCGTTATATGTATCTCTGAAAAATTCAACCCCAAGCCCATAGAACTATTTATATTATCAAAATAAAAAATCTGTGTATTCAGAAACTGTATATAGTTTAAGAAAGCCATTATTCTAAATGCTTATTTGCAAAATGAAGATCGTGACTAGTTATTTTGAATTTCAAGCCACACAAGTAACTTAGGATAGCTGTGAGGTTTTGCTCCCCATGGCGAACGTCCCGCCTGGTGAGCATACACAAGTCTGCCTGCCTAAGAACTGCAGGATTCAAACCTGAACAAATACCATGAATCTAAAGGTGTCTCTCACAACAAGTGGCTTTTCCCCCTTTTACTAAGAAAAGGAAAGACTATTTTTTATTTAGCACCTTTTATGGGTTTATGTCCTAAAAAGATGTGTTGAAGTCCTACCCCAGGACTCCAGGATGTGACTTTATTTGGAAATAGGTCTTTTTAAAGGTAATCTAGTTAAAATGAAGTCATTATGGTGGGCCCTAATTCAATATGACTGGTGTCCTTACAAAAGGGGGCAATTTGGACTTAGTCACACACACGAGGAGTGTGTCATGTAAGGCAGAGATCTAGTGATGTGTTTATAAGCCAAGGAACACCAAAGATTGCCAGCAAACCACCGCAAGCTAGGAGAGAGCCCTGGAGAAGATTCTCCCTCACAGCCCTCAGAAGTAATCAACCCCACTGACACCCTGATCTCAGAGAGCTAGCCTCCAGAACTGTAAGCTAGCCTCCAGAACCAGCCTCCAGAAACACCAGATTTCTAAAGCTGCCTCATTTGTAGTACTTTGTTATAGCAGCCCTAGCAAACTAATACGGTATATATGACTAAAACAAAGACTTTGTCGATCATTTCTGAACTCCTTGGTCTATTTCTTTTCCTTTTTTATTTTTTATTTTCCTTGGTCTATTTCTAACCTAAAACATGGTGGGAAGATATTTCCTTTGGTGAGAAAAATTTCTTACTATAGGCAAACTTTTTCAATATGAATTAACATGTCAAGTAAACTGAATTGAAATTCCTTATAATTAACCAAATATTCTATATGGAAATGGTACTTCTAAGTGGGGGAGATTAAGCAGATGTTTACTATTGGGTCTTGTATTTCTTCTTGAAAGGACCGTCTGCTTGTGATTGAATGAAATGCTTGTAAGTATGAACCAGATCTAGAAAGTGGAAATGAATGCATTGGGAAGATCAGGGCAGCACCAATACCCCCACTCCTTTTAATCAATTCGTCTTTAAACACAAACAAAAGTGAACAAACAAAAACTTCTCTTGAATCCGCATTTTCCCTCTCAGCCACACTGCATAAAGAAACTTTTAAAAAGATCTAGGGATGCCCGGGTGACTCAGTCGGTTGAGAGTCGGACTCCTGTTTTAGCTTGGATCATGATCTCAGGGTCATGGAATTAGGCCCTGTGATGGGCTCCGTGCTCAGCAGGGAATCTGCTGGAGATTCTCTCTCTTTCCCTCTCCCTCTGTCCCTTCCTGCTAAAATAAGTAAATAAATCTTAAACAACAACAACAACAACAACAACAACAACAACAAACTAGCTATACACTCTGTGTCCACTTCCTCATCTTCCTTTAATTCTTTGACTTTCTTGAATCTGGCTTTACCCTTTGTCATCCTGGAATTGCTCTTGCCGAGGGCCCAGTGTCAACATCATCTCCCCTCGTCTTAGCCCTCCTGTAAGTCAGCACTGGTGACCATTTCCTCCTCGTTGAAACTCATTTCTGTCTTCTACCATATCATGCTCTCCTGTTTCTCAGTGTACCTCCTTGGTTGTGCCTTCTGTCTTTGCTGGCTCTTCCTCCTTCATCTGCTCTATGTTGCTTTGCCCTGGACCCTCTTTTCTTACCAGTCTGTACACTCTCTACAGGTTATTTCATTTAGTCTCATAGTTTGAAATATTACATATATATACAAATTCCAAATTTATGTCTTCAGCTCTGACCTGTCTTCTGAGCTGCAGACTTTTATATCGAACTGCATGACTACTTGACATCTCCACTTGTACATTTCCTTGTATCTTAAGCAAACATATTCCACACTGAATTCTTGATTCCCATTCAGCCAAACCTGTGTTTCTTCCAACTCTTCATCATCTACCCAAAGTCTGGAAATCGGCCTTCGTTCCTCTTTCACCCAGCTCACATCACATCCCCTTGCTCCATCGCCAAGCTGCCACTCTAACCCAGGCCACTAGCACTGAATATTAAGTGAATTTTATTTTTATTAACATATAATGTATTATTTGTTTCAGGGGTACAGGTCTGTGATTCATCAGTCTTACACAATTCGCAGTGCTCACCATAGTACATACCCTCCCCAATGTCCATCACCCAGCCACCCCAACCCTCCCATCCCCCTCCACTCCAGCACCCCTCAGTTTGTTTCCTGAGATTAAGGGTCTCTTATGGTTTGTCTCCCTCTCTGGTTTCATCTTGTTTCATTTTTCCCTCCCTTCCCCTATGATCCTCTATCTTGTTTCTCAAATTCCTCGTATCAGTGAGATCATATGATAATTGTCTTTCTCTGATTGACTTATTTTGCTTAGCATAATACCCTCTAGCTCCATCCATGTCATTGCAAATGGCAAGATTTCATTTTTTGATGGCTGCATAATATTCCATTGTATATATATATATACCACATATTCTTTATCCATTCATATGTTGATGGACATCTCAAACTCAACACCCAGAGAACAAATAATCCAATCAAGAAATGGGCAGAAGACATGAACAGACATTTCTGCAAAGAAGACATCCAAATATTAAGTGAATTTAATAACTTCTGACAAATCTCCCTTCTGCTCATCTTGCCTTCCTCCTCTATCATTAATTCTCCACACAGCATCTAGAAATATTTTGATATATAAAAATAGGATCTTTCCATTCCCCTGCTTAAAACTTTTCTGTGACTTTCTATTGTACTTAGAATACAATTCAAACACAGCACATGTCCTTCAGGGCGTACACACCCTGTCCCTGCCTGACTGTGGAACACCATCCCTTACTCACTGCCTTGTATCACACTGTCCTCTTGAATTTCTTAAACAGGCCAGACTTTATGTCTGGGCACTTTCCATCTCCCTTCTGCCTGAAATGGTAAGCTAATAGAATGATGTGAAGAAAGAAAAATAGTTAAGCCATATTTTGGCTTTAATTCCCTTAGTCTAAGCTCCGTTTGTAACAGGGAAGCTGGGGTGCCCCTCCAGTTCAGGCATCCAGGATTCCAGGAGGTAGAACCTTCCAGGTGGAGGGTTTCTTATGTATATCTGAGTGTGGACCAGAACTGCAGCAGATGGGTGGTCCTTTGCATTTGAAAGTCCTCCCAACGGTGATTTCATGCAGGTGATTGTTCTTTGGGAAGAGAATATGGTCAGAATGATTTCTTCTACAGCCATTGGTTCCTTTGAGTTTTGTATCATTTTGAGGGGAATTGATTTGATAACATACAGGTAAAAAGGAGCTGCTTTGCATGCAAAGTAATATGTGAAAATTAATTGATAAATTGATATTCCTGGGATCATCCTTTCTTTTTTAAAAAATACCAATGAAATATTTAAATGCATAGTTTCCAATATCATAGCTTTTATTTTAGGTCTTTTATTTTGGGAACATATAATCATTGCCCAAATTTTATTTATTCACATTCCAGTTTCAAGATTTTTGCAATATTTCTGTGTCATTTGTGTTAATGTGTGTGTGTGCATTTTTATCTTTTTCTTAAGAATAACATCTGAGAAATCAAAATTTCATGTTTTAGTTGGCATATTTCTATTTGTAACAAAACAAGTGCATAATTAATAAAATGAAAAATGTTCACATGTCTACCATATAAAATTAAATTGTGAATTATCAGTATGTGAGTGCACTTTTAGGAAAAGCTGTTACATACTCTCACTAAAGTCACCTGTACTTAGCCAACATAGTTTGACGCCATATTTGCCTCATTTCATTGTGTTTTATTTAGGCTAAGAATAAAAAGAATTTGTATTTCCTGAGCATGAACCAGTTGATGATATGAAATACATAATGGGAACATGTAATTAAGCTATAATTAAAATTTTGCCCTCTTTAATAGAAAAGTTGTAAAATACACCTATGCATAAAATATAAGAATGTAGTTACTAATGTGTATTTGTCTCTATACATTTATGATTTTTTAAAATATTTATGTTTTGAGCTTTTCTCTTATTTATGTCCATTTGTGAAAAGGACTGGTCAATCCCACTTGGCATTAACCCTTTGCACATGGAGACTACTCTTAAACAGAGTCCGTCTTAAGGTTTACAAATGATGAACTACTGAGTAGAGCACACACCCACAGATGAGCCCAATTCCACATATAATGGCATATACTCATTGACATATATAAATGTCTATATAAAATAAGAAATTTTCCTTTCAATAAAATTATTCTTGGTCCTCCTTTTAATGAGCCGCACCTATTCACTACCCAGGCAATATTGTTAGGTTGGGACATTGGTAATAGGACAGATCAGAGTTAATTGGACTACATGGGAATCAAATTGAAGACCAACTTTGACCTCATTAGCACAATGATATAGTCAGCTAACGTCATCAGATCCAACACTCATGGAGACATTCAAAGGAAACTCATTTGAAAGGGAAGTTGGATGTGCGGTTGATACACTATTCAGCTTTACAAAGCGAGAAGGTTAAAAGAGAATTGTATTTGCGGATGTTGAACCAATGCAGTCCAGGAATAAATCCCACTTGGTCGTGGTGAATAATTCTTTTAGTGTACTGTTGGATCCTATTGGCTAGTATTTTGGTGAGAATTTTTGCATCCATGTTCATCACGGATATTGGTCTGTAATTCTCCTTTTTGATGAGGTCTTTATTTGGTTTGGGGATCAAGGTAATGGTGGCTTCATAAGATGAGTTTGGAAGTTTTCCTTCCATTTGTATTTTTTGGAACAGTTCCAGAAGAATAGGTATTAATTCTTCTTTAAATGTTTGGTAGAATTCCCCTGGGAAGCCATCTGGCCCTGGGCTTTTGTTTGTTGGGAGATTTTTGATGACTGCTTCAATTTCTTTAATGGTTATAAGTCTGTTCAAGTTTTCTATTTCTTCCTGGTTCAGTTTTGGTAGTTGATACATCTTTAGGAATGCATCCATTTCTTCCAGATTATCTAATTTGCTGGTATCTACTTGCTCATAATATGTTCTTATAATTGTTTGTATTTCTTTGGTGTTGGTTGTGATCTCTCCTCTTTCATTCATGATTTTATTTATTTGGGTCATTTTTCTTCTTTTTGATAAGTCTGGCCAGGGGTTTATCCATCTTATTAATTTTTTCAAAGAACCAGCTCCTAGTTTCGTTGATCTGTTCTACTGTTCTTTTAGTTTCTATGTCATTGATTTCTGTTCTGATCTTTATTATTTCTCTTCTCCTACTGGGTTTAGGCTTTATTTGCTGTTCTTTCTCCAGCTCCTTTAGGTGTAGTGTTAGGTTGTGTATTTGAGACCTTTCTTGTTTCTTGAGAAAGGCTTGTATTGTTATATATGTTCCTCTTAGGACTGCCTTTGCTGCATCCCAAAGATTTTGAACAGTTGCATTTTCATTTTCATTTGTTTCCATGAATTTTTTAAATTTTTCTTTAATTTTCTGGTTGACCCCTTCATTCTTTAGTAGGATGCTCTTTAGCCTCCATGTATTTGAGTTCTTTCCAACTTTCCTCTTGTGATTGAGTTCTAGTTTCAAAGCATTGTGGTCCGAAAATATGCAGGGAATGATCCCAATCTTTTGGTACCAGTTGAGACCTGATTTGTGACCTAGGATGTGATCTATTCTGGGGAATGTGCCATGGGCACTTGAGAAGAATGTGTATTCTGTTGCTTTGGGATGGAATGTTCTGAATATGTCTGTGAAGTCCATTTGGTCCAGTGTGTCATTTAAAGTGTTTATTTCCTTGTTGATCTTTTGCTTAGATGATCTGTCCATTTCAGTGAGGGGGGTGTTAAAATCCCCTGTTATTATTGTATTGTTGTTGATGTGTTTCTTTGCTTTTGTTATTAATTGGCTTATATAATTGGCTGCTCCCATATTAGGGGCATAAATATTACAATTGTTAGATCTTCTTGTTGGATAGACCCTTTAAGTATGCTGTAGTGTCCTTCCTCATCTTTTATTATGGTCTTTAGTTTAAAATCTAATTTGTCTGATACAAGGATTGCCTCCCCAGCTTTCTTTTGGTGTCCATTAGCATGGTAAATGGTTTTCCACCCCCTCACTTTCAATCTGGGGGTGTCTTTGGGTCTAAAATGAGTCTCTTGCAGACAGCATATCAATGGGTCTTGTTTTTATCCAATCTGATAGCCTGTGTCTTTTGATTGGGGCATTTAGCCCATTTACATTCAGGGTAACTATCGAAAGATATGAATTTAGTGCCATTGTGTTGCCTGTAAGGTGACTGTTACTGTATATTGTCTGTGTTCCTTTCTGGTCTATGTTACTTTTAGGCTCTCTCTTTGCTTAGAGGACCCCTTTCAATATTTCTTGTAGGGCTGGTTTTGTGTTTGTAAATTCCTTTAGTTTTTGTTTGTCCTGGAAGCTTTTTATCTCTCCTTCTATTTTCAATGACAGCCTAGCTGGATATAGTATTCTTGGCTGCATATTTTTCTCATTTAATGCTCCGAATATATCATGCCAATCCTTTCTGGCCTGCCAGGTCTCTGTGGATAGGTCTGTTGCCAATCTAATGTTTCTACCATTGTACGTTACAGATCTCTTCTCCCGAGCTGCTTCCAGGATTTTCTCTTTGTCTCTGAGACTTGTAAGTTTTACTATTAGATGTCGGAGTGCTCGCCTATTTTTGTTGATTTTGCGGGGGGTTCTCTGTGCCTCTGGGATTTTGATGCCTGTTTCTTTCCCCAAATTAATAAGTTCTCTGCTATAATTTGCTCCAATATATCTTCTGCTCCTCTTTCTCTTTCTTCTTCTTCTGGGATCCCAATTATTCTAATATTGTTTTATCTTATGGTATCACTTATCTCTCAAATTCTGCCCTCGTGATTCAGTAGTTGTTTATCTCTTTTTTTCTCAGCTTCTTTATTTTCCATCATTTGGTCTTCTATATCACTAATTCTCTCTTCTGCTTCATTTATCCTAGCAGTCAGAGCCTCCATTTTTGATTGCACCTCATTAATAGCCTTTTTGATTTCAACTTGTTTAGATTTTAGTTCTTTTATTTCTCTAGAAAGGATTTCTATAGTTTCTTCCATGTTTTTTTCAAGCCCAGCTATTATCTTTAAAATCGTCTTTCTGAACTCTAGTTCCGACATCTTACTAATGTCCATATTGATTAGGTCCCTGGCAGTCAGTACTGCCTCTTGTTCTTTTTGTTGAGGTGATTTTTTCCGTCTTGTCATTTTGTCCAGAGGAGAATAGATGAATGAAAGAACAAAATGCTAACAGGGTAACAATGACCCCAGAAAAATATATGCTAAACAAATCAGAAGAGACCTGAAATCAGGGGAAAAGAAAGGGAAAGAAAGAAAAAAGAAAAAAAAAAAGAAAAAAAAAAGAAAAAAAAGAAGAATATGATCAAATATGATCAAGCTGGTGAATAGATCAGTGCCACACACTAGATTTTGGGTGTGTTTGGTCTGTTAGAAGAAACTGCCTCCCAAAATTTTAAACATCTGCAAATCAATGTGATAAAATACGTTAGTAAAAGAAAGAACAAGAACCATATGAGCCTCTCAATAGATTCAGAAAAAGCATTTGACAAAGTACAGCATCGTTTCTTTATCAAAAGAGTATAGGGATAGAGGGTACATACCTCAGTATCATAAAAGCCATCCATGAAAAACCCACAATGAATATCATTCTCAATGGAGAAAAACTGAGAGCTTTCCCCCTAAGGCCAGGAACATGGCAGGGATGTCCACTCTTGCCACTGCCATTCAACATAGTACTCAAAGTCCTAGCCACAGCAATCAGACAACAAAAAGAAATAAAAGACATCTGAATTGGCAAAGAAGAAGTCAAACTCTCACTCTTTGCAGATGATATGATACTTTACATGGAAAACCCAAAAGAGTCCACCCCAAAACTGCTAGAACTCATACAGAAATTCAGTAAAGTGGCAGGATATAAAATCAATGCACAGAAATCAGTGGCATTCCTATACAGCAACAACAAGACAGAAGACAGAGAAATTAAGGAGTCGATCCCATTTACAATTGCACCCAAAACCATAAGATACCTAGGAATAAATCTAAACAAAGAGGCAAAGAATCTGTACTCAGAAAACTATAAAATACTCATGAGAGAATTGAGGAAGACCCAAAGAAATGGAAAAACGTTCCATGTTCATGGATTGGAAGAACAAATATTGTGAAGATGTCAATGCTACCTAGAGCAATCTACACATTTAACGCAATCCTTATCAAAATACCATCCACTTTTTTCAAAGAAATGGAACAAATAATCCTAAAATTTGTATGGAACCAGAAAAGACCCCAAATAGCCAGAGGAATGTTGATAAAGAAAAGCAAAGCCGGTGGCATCACAATTTCGGACTTCAAGCTCTATTACAAAGCTGTCATCATCAAGACAGTATGGTACTAGCACACAAACAGACACACAGATCAATGGAACAGAATAGAGAGCCCAGAAATGGATCCTCAACTCTAGGGTCAACTAATCTTCAACAAAGCAGGAAAGAATGTCCAGTGGAAAAAAGACAGTCTCTTCAACAAATAGTGTTGGGAAAATTGGACAGCCACATGCAGAAGAATGAAACTGGACTATTTCCTTACACCACGCACAAAAATAGACTCCAAATGATTGAAAGACCTAAATGTGAGACAGGAGTCCATCAAAATCCTTGAGGCGAACACAAGCAGCAACCTCTTTGACCTCAGCCGCAGCAACTTCTTCCTAGAAACATCGCCAAAGGCAAGAGAAGCAAGGGCAAAAATGAACTATTGGGACTTCATCAAGATAAAAAGCTTTTGCCCAGCAAAAGAAACAGTCAACAAAACCAAAAGACAACTGACAGAATGGGAGGAGATATTTGCAAATGACATATCAGATAAAGGGCTAGTATCCAAAATCTATGAAGAACTTATCAAACTCAACACCCAAAGAACAAACGATCCAATCAAGAAATGGGCAGAAGACATGAACAGACATTTCTGCAAAGAAGACATCCAAACGGCCAACAGACACATGAAAAAGTGCTCAACATTGCTTGGCATCAGGGAAATCCAAATCAAAACCTCAATGAGATACCACCTAACACCAGTCAGAATGGCTAAAATTAACAAGTCAGAAAATGACAGATGTTGGTGACGATGTGGAGAAAGGGGAACCCTCCTACGCTTTTGGTGGGAATGCAAGCTGGTGCAGCCACTCTGGAAAACAGTATGGAGGTTCCTCAAAAAGTTGAAAATAGAGCTACCGTATGACCCAGCAATTGCACTACTGGGTATTTACCCCTAAGATACAAATGTAGTGATCCGAAGGGGTACGTGCACCCTGATGTTTATAGCAGCAATGTCCACAATAGCCAAACTATGGAAAGAGCCAAGATGTCCATTGACAGTTGAATTGATAAAGAAGATGTGGTGTATATATATATATATAAAGAAGATGTGGTGTGTATATATATATATATATATATATATATATATATATATATATACACACACACACACACACACACAATGGAATATTATGCAGCCATCAAAAGGAATGAAGTCTTACCATTTGCAACGACATGGATGGAACTGGAGGGTATTATGCTGAGCGAAATAAGTCAATCAGAGAAAAACATGTATCATATGATCTCACTGATATGAGGAATTCTTAATCTCAGGAAACAAACTGAGGGTTGCTGGAGTGGTGGGGGGTGGGAGGGATGGGGTGCCTGGGTGATAGACACTGGGGAGAGTATGTGCTATGGTGAGCACTGTGAATTGTGTAATTGTGATTGTTGAATCACAGATCTGTACATCTGAAACAAATAATACATTATATGTTAAAAAAAAAAAGAAGATAATAGGAAGGGAAAAATGAAGGTGGGGAAATTGGAGGGGGAGATGAACTATGAGAGACTATGGACTTTGAGAAACAAACTGAGGGTTCTAGAGGGGAGGTGGGTGGGGTGATGGGTTAGCCTGGTGATAGGTTTTAAAGAGGGCACTTACTGAATAGAGCACTGGGTGTTATATGCAAACGATGAATCATGGAACACTACATCAAAAACTAATGATGTAATGTATGCTGATTAACATAACATAGTAAAAAAAAAATAAAAAAAAAAAGAGAAAGAATTGTAAAAATATCAGAGAGCCCATTGTAAAGTTGGATTTTTTGCTCTGCATATTTGGCTCTGTTTCCAAACTCATAGTCAGTGGTAACAACGTGCTTAGGAAAGAGGACTAATTCATCATGGTATTATTAGATATAGTCGGGCAGAAGGACACAGTAAGCTGTCAGAACGTAATCACTCTACAAGTATCATTGAAACTATGCTGATTGTACTGTTGCCAGTCACATACTGAGAATGGACATTCGGGGGTCCAGTGTAACTGTTGGAAACAACAGGCTGACATTTTCTGGGTGCAGTAACTAGATACTATAGCTACTGTTTCCGATGAATGTTTAACTTAAGCAAAATGTCTGTGTTCAATAGGATTGTTAGGGTTAGGATTTCCAAAGCAACAGACTCCAAGGGCAACGAAGGCAATCTTTATTAAGGAACAGGATACAGTGTGTAGAAGTCTGTGAAGTGTATCTGTCTGGCCACTTTTGTAGACACAGGAAATAGCATTCATGCAGGATCATCAGAGGACAATTCTCTCTATATCTGACCACATCTGAAAACCTGTTTATCCTCTCTAAAGACAGGGAACTTAAATAATGTTTTTTCTTCCCCTCCTTCTCTGTTGTTCCTCACCCTCTTCCCCCTTAAAGACATTTTCTTCATCTTATTTTCCACACATAATTTTATTGTGGAATGATCTCTAGTTTATCCCGACCTTGATCTCCCTTATTTGGTAGCTAGGAGTTTGTAATAGTGATATGCTGTGGGTACCAGCCGTTCACATTCCCAGTCTAGACTGGACTTCTGAGTGGGCGATCCATCTGGCATGATTTCAGGAGCATCAGGCAGCCCCTTCAGCCCTCAAATACCCTTGAGTGTGTACCTAAAATTAAATGATTAGTGATGCATTAATTTATTTCTCCAGTCAGTTATTATTCACTGAGCAGCTACTGCATGCTAAGCACCATGCCAGGCACCGAAAATGATACGTGAAAGCAGGCAAAGCATGGTATCTGTTTCAGGCATTTGCTGTTTACTGCAGGAAACTTACAGTACTTGTGACACTTATCTTTTGGACTTTGAAGCCCGCATTCAAAAGCAAATATCTCTGGGACTAAATACCCAGACTTTAGCTACTAATTCTCTACGGGGATTTGACTTCAAGCTGAGAGGAAGACTCTGTAGAAACAACTTTTGGCTTAGTCACTTGGGAGGCAGAACCCAAGATTGGAGGAAATGCCATTTTGCTTACAGCATTGATTTTAAAAAGTGCAAAGGTGGTGAGGGTGTCCTGGGGATGCTGATCCTTATATTGAGACAGGAAGGAGCTAGGCCCCCATTCCTTTGCCCAATGTTACTGTTTTCTGGAGAGTGTGGAAATTAGAAGTCTAAGTTTCTGAAAATTCATCTTAGTGGCCCTGTTTTGGTTGCTAACATTGAGTTCACCTTTCAGGCAATCTGCTATTGCTTTTCATGTTCTAAAGTATATTTTTCTAAACAGACTGTCTTCTTTGACTGTTTACATATTATTAATGCATATTTTCAAAAGCTGTGTGATATTATTTTCCTAAGGGGGGTAAGATCATCATACTAAAAGGATTTGAGTTAGGGTTTGGAAAATTTTAACTTTTCACTATATTGATCCCAGGAAATGTTGTGTCTCTCCTTGGATACTTACTTCTTTTTGTACCAGTATCTAAATAATTGAAAAGATAGGGAACCATACATTGTATGCTGAATTAAGTGACTTTATTTTGATATAAGAGCAATAGGTTATTTGATCACTTTTGTAAAAGCATAGTTATTTGAAATTATATGTCCTTTTGATTGATATTAAATCATCTTTTTTTCAAAAGATTTTATTTATTTATTTGAGAGAGAGAGAATGAGAGATAGAGAGCATGAGAGGGAAGAGGGTCAGAGGGAGAAGCAGACTCCCTGCCGAGCAGGGAGCCCGATGCAGGACTCGACCCCGGGACTCCAGGATCATGACCTGAGCCGAAGGCAGGCGCTTAACCAACTGAGCCACCCAGGCGCCCTGATATTAAATCATCTTAAGGAGATATTGTCCTATTATATCATTTTGGAGCTGAGAACAATGTGTACTGTGCGTTAGGAATTCCGATGGTTATTTCTCTTGACCTAAGGGCAGGTAATCTTAATAAGGTCACTCTGATATTATAGTCACAGGAAAGCTCAACAGTAAGCCTTGACAATATTCAAATTCAAGGCCTTCATCTCCTTTCAACTCATTCTACAAAACCTCTCATCAGGGGTTCTCTGGCCTGACTGGGATTCATCCTCTCTCTTTTCTCCCACATCTAATCAATTACTAGGTTTTGTCAGTTGTGCCATAAAATTGTTTCTCATGCTCACCAGTTCATTTCCATCATCTCTGACACTCTTCTAATTTAGTTTCTTATTTCTTCTCAACTAGAAAATCGCAAACCCTCCTATTACTTCCTCAGCCTTCAGTGCACCTCTGTGAGCCTGATCTGTCTAGGGTTCAGCTCTGATTGTGACTGTTCCTGCCTTAAAAGCTTTCCAGAACTCTCTCTATTGCCAACAGAATCAAGTCCAAGATGCTGGGCTTGCATTTATGGCCTTCTGCAATCCAGCCATGACTTATCTTTCCAATGTTAGCTTCCTCTGCAAGCTTCTAGTCCCATGTTCCTGTACCTCATTCCCACCTCGTGGCCTTTGTTTTACCCCCAAGATTCCTTCTATCTGACTGCCGCCTCTCATACTCTGACTTTCAAAGTCCTGACCCATTCCTCATAAATGCCACCTTCCCAAAAAGTTTTCCCATCCTCCAGTCAGAACACATGTCCCCTTTTTCTCTCCTATTACAACATAAATCATGAGGGTAGTTAAATTCACTCATGTTAGTTATATGTCTTCATACATGTAACACATAATCAGGTGAAGGTATGTCATGCTGTGGTAACAACAACAACAACAAACATTAAAATATTAGTGGCTTAGCTGTGCTCCATGTGGTGGCTCAAAGTTCCAGGCTGCTTTGACACCTCCATCTCAACAAATGCTTTCACAGTTGCCACAGCAGAAGAAAACATGGGAGTCATATACCATCTCTTAGTCACCTCTTTCTGGAATTGAGACACATTACTTTCCCCATATTTCATTGGTTAAAGCAAGCTACCCTTCAGTTGACAGAGAAAGGTAAAACTCCTGAATGTGCAGAAAAGAGACAAGAATTGGAAATATTGGTGAGCACTATTTCTTTCTTCCCAATTTATGTATCTTTTATTTCCTTTTCTTCTTTCATTGCATTAGCTAGGACATCTAGTACAGTGTTGAATAGGAGTGGTGAGAGGGGACATCCTTGTCTTATTCCTGATCTTTGAGGGGAAGCATCTAGTTTTTCACCATTGAGTAAAATGTTAGCTGTAGATGTTCCTTATCAAGTTGAGAAAATCCCCCTCTATTCCTATGTGGTTGAGCATTTTTATCATGAATGAGTGTTGGGTTTTATCAATTGTTTTTATTGCATTAATAATATGATCACATGATGTTTCTTAGTTTATTGATGTGATGGATTGCATTGATATTTGAATTTCGAGCCATCATTGCATACTTGGAATAAATCCTACTTGGTCAAGATACATACTTCTTTTTATACGTTGTTGAATTCAATTTGCTAACATTTTGTTGAGGATTTTTGCATTTAAGTTCATGAGAGATATTGATCTGTAGTTTTTCTTTCTCATAATATCTTTGTCTGGTTCTGTATTAGAGTACTGGTGACCTCAGAATGAGTTTGGAAGTATCCTCTCAGCTTCTGTTTTCTGGAAGAGATTACAAAGAATTGATGTCATTTCTTCCTTAAATATTTGGTAGAATTCAGCAGTGAAACAATCTGGGCCTGGTGCTTTCTCTTTTGGAAGGTTATTAATGACAGATTCAACTTTTTTTTTTTTAAGATTTATTTTCTTATTTACTTTGAGAAAGAGAGAGAGAGACAGCATGCGAGTGGAGGGAGGGGCAGAGGGAGAGGGAGAGGGAGAGAAGTGGACTCCCTGCTGAGCGTGCAGCCCATCATGGGGCTCGATCTCACAAACCTGAGATCATGATCCAAGCTGAAATCAAGAGTCAGAGGCTTAACTGACTAAGCCATCCAGGCATGCCAAAGATTCAACTTTTTAAATAGATATAGGCCTATTCAGATTATCTATTTTTCTTTGTGTGAATTTAGATAGATTTTGTCTTTCAAGGAATTGGTCCATTTCACCTAAGTTATCACATTTGTGAACGAACAGAGTTGTTCATAATATTCCTTTATTATCATTTTAATGTTCATGGGATCAGTAGTGATGGCCTCTCTTACATTTCTGATATTAGTAATTTGTGTCTTCTTTTTCTTAGTTAGCCTAGCTAGAGGCTTATCAATTTTTGTGGATCTTTTCAAAGAACTAGCTTTTGGTTTCATTGATTTTCTCTATTGTGTTGCTGTTTTGAATTTTATTGATTTCTATTCTAATTTTTATTATTTCTTTTCTTCTGCTTACTTTGGATTTATTTTGCAATTCTTTTTCTAGTATCCTAAAATGGAAGCTTAGGTTGTTGATTTTAGATCTTTCTTCTTTTCTAATAGCACTATTAATTTCTCATAATGTATGTGAAAATTATTCATAAGACTTCACATTTCTGAAGTTAGCACGTGTGCCTTGCTCTTCCTTGCATTCTTCCAGATCACAGGGAAGTGTCAATATATCAGTGTTTCCCAACCTTCAGTCATTCACATTGCATCTTCACGTTTTGCTGTAGTCTTGTGCTATTTGTGATAATAACTAATGTTTTTTTAGGCAGCATAACTTTTTAAATTAAAATCCTTAGAATGGAATTTTTAAATTATAAGTAAAACCTAGAATCTCTTCCCATAAATAGAGATTGTTTTGAAAAATAAATATTAAAAAATTAAAATGAGAATATTGGTTGAATACTATCTAAAGTCATTGTAAGTATCAGCAGTCTTTATAGTATGCTTTTGGAAACACTGAACCACATATTAATGAAAGAGGATGCAAATATATTTTAGTATGTGTACAGTATATGCATATATACGTATATATGCATTAGATTTGTAGTTAGAAAAACTGAATTAAGCACCCTCTTTTCCTGTTTTCTTCCTGCATGATATAGAGAGTCACATAGAATCCTCACTGGTAGAATCAATGATATCCACTTGATCGTGCTGTTAGATATAAATGAGATGAATTATGATTATGCCTTCATATTGTCTTGTCCTATGGGAATATGATAATGATTCTGAACAGATATGCCTGTACCTACCCCTATATAATATAGGATCCAAGGTATACCAGAGGTTAGTGATTTGTTTTTTAAGCAAGATCTGTGCAATTTTTCTTTTGAAATTAATACCTGTCCAGAGGTGTAGGTAGAGTTATGAATTGCCAAAGAAGATTCTTATTAGAAAAAAAATTTTTTTTAAAGATTTATTTATTTACTTGAGAGAGAGGAGGGTGGAGGGGCAGAGGGAGAAGGAGGGAGAGAATCTTAAGCAGACTCCATGCCCAGCATGGAGCCTGATGCGGGGCTCAATTTCACGACCCTGAGAACATGACCTGAGCCAAAACCAGGAGTTGGACGCTCAACTGACTGAGACACCAGACACCTCAGAAAACATTTTACTCAAGATTAGTGAAGAAAGAATTCAGTGAAAAGACTGATAACTTGGAAAATAGTTCTTTCTGAGCTTTCCATAAAGGTGAAAAAGCCATTCTTTAATTTCTGGGTGCCCACAGTTTGAGAAT
The DNA here is from genome assembly GCF_011800145.1 of Mirounga leonina. Lineage (NCBI taxonomy): Eukaryota > Metazoa > Chordata > Mammalia > Carnivora > Phocidae > Mirounga > Mirounga leonina. Next base: position 9,455,618 of record NW_023270702.1, read on the forward strand.
GGCAGCAAATTGTATCTGCTATTTTTGATAACTCAAGCCAATATAGCTTTACCCACTCCTTTTTCTATTTCTCAAGTTCCTATCACTTCTTTTTTATTGCTAGAATTTTCTAAGCCATTATTTCAAATTTGCATCAAACCAGATGACAAAACATTGTTTGGTGCCATGTAAGCAAAAATCCCTAAATGATTAAATGTGCACCCATTAACTGAATGATTGGTTTCTGAGCCACTATACTAGTAGTTGGAATGAGAGCCAAGGTAAATTAACAAATAGTTATGAGCCAAACGGAAGCATATCTTAAGATAAAATTCTCTTAAGATAAAATTCCTTGAAACATTTTCTAAGGATCAAGTTTTTTAAAAAAGGTACATTTAGGAAGTTATTTAATACAGAAGCATTGGAAGACTTTGTTGTCATTGGTATAATGGGGTCAGTCTTCGGACTGGATGGCAGTCATAATTTTTGAGGCCACAATAATGTCTGTATTCTGAAATATAAAGAAATAAATAAACAAAATTATTTAATATTTTACAGAGCCTAACTTAATGGTACATAATCTTGACATGAATAATAGATATAGTTGTGTCTACATGGCTAATCAAAAGTCTGAAAACTATACTTTCACTGAATATGTACCCTTTGAGCAAGACTAATAATGAAGAATGGGAGCCAGCTTCTGTGATATTTATGCAACTGCTCGCCTCGGACTGAAGTCAGTGGGAGCTTGCTTACGTAAGGGCTGCAAGCCTCAGCCTCCAGAGATTAAAAGGGAAAAAAATCCTTAAACTCTTTCAACATTAATATTGCCTGTAAGGATTCCAGCCATGATCTAAGCCAGGGAGCTTTTTGAACCTAGCAAGTAGAAGGGTAAACAATAAACACCAGTTATTTTAAGCACGATCTAATCAGAGTTCAATGAGAAGCAATATTATATTTGATCTCTAAGGTATTAATACTTGTGTATCACTATTAGACATTTTTATGTAGCCCATTATCCAAACAATGGCTTAAGTCTGTGGTATTTAATAAATCAAGGTTCCACGGCCATGGGGCTGAGAGGGAATGGGAATGAAGCATCTTCTCTTCTTTTTTCTCAGGTGCAATTCTCTGTTATATAAGAGAAGTGTGGCCTTCCTTCTCATAGCACTAAAAGTGAGATAATCCCTTTGTAAGAAATCAGTAAGTACGGTCTGCTTAATCTAGTCCCAGTGTGAAACTGTTGACATTTGTTCTTTTTTCTATCATTATGTGACTGGGCCTGTTTTGTGCTGGATTAGGCACAAATCTCCTATGCAGCACACTTGGCATGTTACTAGTAGTTTAACTTCATTAATAATGTATGAAGAAAATGTAATCCATGACAAGGAAGGAAAGAAAAGTATTTTTTTTTTTTTGTTTCTCCCAAATCCTTTGGAATGAGTGATTATTCAACATTATATGTTTGATGTTATATTTTACAATTGAACTTCCATGGTGATATTTAAAAAAGAAACTTTGGTAAATGCTTGCAAAAAATACACCTTTTAAAATTTTAAATACGATTTACTGATGGCCAGAACTTGTTAAACATAGTAGGAAATTAAATATTTATTCAGCTTATTTCATTTTCAGGGTCATAAACGCTCTTTCTGAGTCATCCCCAATAACAAGAATTTCCACCAACAAAGCCATTAACAGGCATCATGATAGGAGAGCGCTAAATTAGGATGAGATTATATAAACAAATCAGAACAAACGCAGACTTGCGTAGGAGTGCAAATGATCATTTCTGATTGAAATGTTTATAGCTAAATGAGTTTGGCTGCATCAAACATAAATGTGCCAAAAGATAAGCCCCTTGCTGCTGCTGCTTTTTTATGTTTTCTGAGCTGCTTTACAGATGAAAATGGAACTATATTTGGAACACTGTTTTCTGTTTTTCCATACTATTGATATTTGTGGAAAGTCACAAAATGGCCTCAGGAAGCTAAGCGCACCCCAAGCAGTGGTCACTCACAAGTACTTTTGTACTCTGTACTCCTGTCACATTTGGGCTATCCGAGCAACAGCTGGGGAGACTTTTTCAACAAAGATGAGTGTCAGATAATCCTGATGAAATTCCACATCCAACATCTTTTGTAATTATGTCACATTCAGCTGTAATGGAATAATTCAAGCTGAAAGGACAAGCTTTGATCCTTTCTTAAACCTTTCCCTGTGGACTGGCTATCTAAAAGATTTAAAGATATTTCTGTTACAAGATCTAGTGTTTCCTCAGAGAAGTCATGCTTCTGAAGCATCGTGATCCACAAGAACAATATCAAGTTTGCCAAACACATTTCTGAAAACGTCATTTTTTGGGGGGAGGGGTGGATTGAATGAAGATGTCAATTATATGCCGTTCTTCAATTTTCATCTAGACTATCAAGATTCATTGTCTTATTCTGTCACCCAAATGGACAGTTAGAGAAGTGACTGAAATACATTTGGAGATGTGTCATTACACAATTAAAGCAACTGTGTGCAAATTCATGCATGTGCTTATTAAATTGTGTTTTAAGAGAAGCTGGCCTACTGAAATGCTAGCTGTGTTGTAGAATTAAAAAACGAAAGGTTAATACTAACAAGTCAAAATCCGAAATGTCTCACTGGAAATCTTTCTGTGTGCAAAATTGTTAAACCTTACATTTATTGGACTTTTGCATTACCCTAATGAAATTGACATCATAGGCTTTCAAATTCCAACTTAACACAGGATTTTTGCTGAATAATAAAGATTTGTCATGTTAAAAATTACTTATTTTTGCTCATAACCATCGTTTCTGATTTATCATTTTAATTCTTTTTATGTTTTCTGTTTCTTTTTTCCTTTCTAGCCCCAATTATTTTTTTCTGAGCCTACATTACTGACAATAGGAAAAGAATGTGACAGAGAAGAAAACACGGCCCTGACTTTAATTTTGACTTGAAAATTGATACTAAAATGAAAACCAGTGTTAGAAAATAAGCTTTCTTTGAATGTAATTTTAAAGAGTGAATCTATATAACTCTCAAACCATGAAGATTTGACTGCTGTTTTGGCTTATTGAGCAAAGGAAAGATAATCAATGCATGAACACCCCCAAAAGAAAATCAAATTTTGATTTGGTAGAAATGCAAAGAGGCAAGTCTGCAGGACCAAAGGGTATAAATATTAAAACAAAGTTTGCCTAAACTAATGAAGTAACCTTTAATTTATATAGTACAGGTACTCTGCAATTTCATCTTTTCCCACAGAGCATTTCCTCTATGCCCCCATTAGAAATAGTGCATGATCCCACTGCTAAATAAAACACGCTGTATCCTAGGTAAAACATGCATGTCTTTAGTTCCCCTATTGATAGAGTTTCCTATATAAAATTCTATATGTGAAGAATAATTACAGATATGCTTTTGCTTCATTTAGATCTTTAACTGTATATTTGGCTTCATGTCAGTATTCCCATTCTCACCATTTTGTATATAAGGTAACTGAGGCTCAGAGTGGTTAACTGACTTACGCAGGTGTGAGGCAAAACTGAGAAAGCTGAAGCTTCTACCTATAAGCTCAGTACTCTTTCTGCTGTCCACTGTTTCCTTTTTCTGATATGGCTGATGGTTATTGTGGGGGAGAGTAAGAAATAAATAATATAGCTATTTGAGAATACATTTTCTTTCTCTTACGTGTTAGTTTTAATTGTAACTTCATAATGATTTTTTTTCTGAGATCTAAATTTCTTTTTAAGAACATGTTTCATCTCTTTTAAAAGCTGTTGGCTGAAGAGAATAAAATTGCATGGAATCTGACTCACCAAAATATTGAACAGACTGGATCTTTCCATTCTTGCCTTTAGGTCTTAAGTTTAGATTCTGACTCTACAGATAGGTACTCAAAGAGTTTTGAATGTTTATTTAATCTAGTATAACTCAGTTTTCTCCTTTTTTTTGGTCATAGCTGAATGAGTCATTTCTGGTGAAACAACAAATTGATTTTTGAACAAATGAGAAATTTAGAATATTGAAAACTTGGCCACTAACAGTATTCTCCTGAAGAGATGTTCCTTGCTGGTGAATATAACAAAGGCTAGTAAATATTTTCCCAGCAGATAAGAAGTTTCCCAACAGATAAGCTGAAAGACCTTTAATCTCTACCCGATGTCCACTTCACCATATATAACTTTATAGTCCTTTTCTGTTTCTCAGAATAGGTGTTTTATCATGTCATCATGATAATGCTTATCATTATCACCAAAATAATGCTTATATTTTCATATTAGAATTGAAGACAGAGGTTACATCCCTAGTGAATTCACCAAGTGAGATTTCATGCAAATTTTTGGTCCCTAATATTATTTAATTTCATGGGAGAAAAATCCAATAATACATAACATGTATTATGTGCTTTTAGGTTTTTATAAGAAATTAGCAAGTGCATGAATTAAATTTACTTTTATTGGCGTTGCTCATCTAGTACTTTCTTGACATTTGTCTAGTTCAGTATCCTCAACGGTGTTTTAGGGGGAAAAATCCCCAGCATTTTATGCCTTTAAAACAAACTATTGGCCAGAAAACTCGAATTTTCTGCTTATTGCAGTTGATCAGATTTTAATGCCTTGGGTGTGGAGCAGGAAACACCTACTTTCTTCATTCAGTCACTATATAAACCCAGGGATGTTCTTTAGAGGACACTTTTGTGGTTTTGAGGGCAATTTCAATGTAGCTAATGGTCCTGCATGAGTTTTACTTTATAAATGTGGCTCCAGATAAATCATTGTCTTGTATTGCAACAACTTTTCATTTAAGAAACCATATATCTATTAAAAAAAAAAGAAAGAAACCATATATCTAATGATCAGTTTCATTCATAAGAGACAGAATGGTTTATTTCCCATTTATGGAGACTCTTTCTAGAAAAATAAGCCTCTCTGTGTACACACACACACACACACACACACACACTTAAAGAAGTATGCGAAAAACATTTTTTTTGTTATTTCCAAATGTAATAAAAATAGAATAGTATTATAACTCCTACTATACTTATTACTGAACTTCAATAATTATCATGATAATTTTGTTTCTACATCCTCCACGCCACTGGACTAAGATATAATAAATTCAGACATAATATTATTCCACTTGTAAATGTTTTCATATATCTGTAGAAGTTAAACACATTAAAAAATACATTGACACATAGAATAAGTAACTGTAAGTCTTCAAATAGCATCAAATTTAAAAGTGAGGTTTTTCGGGACGCCTGGGTGGCTCAGTCAGTTAAGCATCTGCCTTTGGCTCAGGTCATGGTCCTGGAGTCCTGAGATTGAGCCTCGCATTGGGCTCCCTGTTCAGCGGGGAGTCTGCTTCTCCCCCTGCCCCTCACCCCACTCGTGATCTCTCACACGTGCTCTCTCTCTCAAATAAATAAATAAAATCTTTTTTTTTTAAAAAAGGTTTTTCATATTTACTAAGCAGTTACTATGTTCTTGGTTATTGATTTTTTTCCATCTAAATTAATAGTAAAGTTAATTTTCTTTCTCAAACTCACAAAGTTAGCATTACATAGTGGTTAAGAATATGGATTTGGAGAATTAGGGGTCAAGTCCCTGCTTTGCCATTTTTTAGCTATGTGGCTTGGGGTACATTAATAATCCTCAATTTCTTTATCTATAAAAATGGGAAGAATATTACTTACATTGTATCGTTATGAATGTCAAATAATTTATACATATAAAGTGCTGAGCTTAGTGCCTGGTATATAGTCAGTCCTTAGTAAACATGAGCTATAAAAAAAAAAAAAAATCAGAGTTGGAATTTGAACCCAGGTCTGTCCTATCCCAAAGCCCATGAACTTTCCACTGGGCCATGCTCAGCCAGCGTGGTGACAACACTGGCAGCACACCAGCCTGGACACTCTTTAAAGAGTATTTAATGTGTACTTATTACCAGTCCACTCCTTGATAGCCCCAAACTTTCCATCATCATTGGCAAGCTAGCCACTGGAATTCTCTAGTCGTGGCAATCACTAGCCACAGAACACAGCTGAGCCTCAACAGGTGGCTGTGAAGGTGAGTGGAGCCAGCACCGGCCTGCAGCCCGGCGGAGCCCAACAGAGTGGTGGCAGGTGCGATGGGCTGGGAGACAACAAGCCCTCAGAAACACCCCCTCCAACCCTTATGGAGGGGGAGTTGCCACGGCCAGCATTCTCCCTGTATAATCTTCTCAAGAAGAACTGTGATCCTGGGCCCCCGCTGGGACTTAGATGCCGCGAAAACGAGGCCATTTTGTGTGCTGATTTATGCTCATAATTGCAGTTCTTGTGCTTTTCGACCTCCTATTTTTTATGGCAAGAAATACGCCAGTCTAGATTTTGTCAAACCAGAGGCTACAAGTCAAGTTTTGAGAATGATTGGATGCTAAAATGTTATGGATTAATAAAAAGCAGAAATGCCGCTCTGTCACAGAGCTAGAAGATTTAGAAGACTGGGCCAAAGAAAATACAACTAATATTTATGAAGTACCTAGAAGGGCCCGAACCAAGGGAAAGAAAAGAGATTGCTTTTTTTCTGCTAGTCTTACTTTGTAAGGAGTAATAGCCAAAGCAGGGGGCTTCTGTCAAATGTATGCTATTATTCTTGCTTAATGCCTTCATACTTTAAATTTCTCCATGATTACACAAACCTACTGTCTTCTATATACTTCATAAAGAAGAGATGAAGCTTAATTCCTCCGTTCATTAATTCAATAAACATTTATTGAGCTCTTTCCATAAACCATGCACTTTCTTAGGCACCGGGGCCATGGCGATGAACAAAACAGACACAGTCTCTGCCCTTATGAAACTTACATTCTAGTAGGGGAGACAGAAGATAAGCAAGAAAAAAATATAAAAAAATAATTGCAAAAAACTGGAGTGGGCAAGGGGGTTGGAAATGTGGAGGGGAGTGATGCAAACGTAGATGAGGCAGACGGGGAAGGTGGGGAAGGTGTTCCTGAGAAGGTGACTTAGGAATAAAGATCTGGAAGAATTGAGGGCATAGCCCAAGTAGGTATCTAAGTATGAGTGTTTCTAGGCAAAGAGGAGAGCAGTTGTGCGACCCCTCAGGCAGATGGTGACTGGCATGTTGGAAGAATGCTAAGGAGGCCACTGTGGCCTGCATGTGAGCAGCAGGAAATGAAGCAAGGGAGAAAATCTGAGTAGAGCATTGCGTACGGTCTTGTGGGCCAGAGTGAAGACACTGGTTGTCCAGCTGAGTGAGCTGGAAAGTGATTGCAGGGTTCTGAATGGAGCAGAGGCAGGATCCCACTGGGGCTGTATTAGACTCACTCTTGCTGCTGTGTGCGGAAGAGGGCCTTAATTAGGACAATGTGTGACACATAATAAGGAACATTAAGCATAAACAATTACAGCTGATTTGACAAGTCCTGTGGTCTTTAAGTATTGTTTGACTGTGCCTGTTGAATGAATTGGCAAGGAGACACATTAAATGTGAACAATCACTCATTTTACTGAAATGATTGTGTAAAAATGATTAAATCTGCTATATATGTCCTGTTTTATTTACGAAGTGATGATCTATAGAGTCAGCACAAGAGGAAAATTTTTTGTAGCTGTGGTCGAACTCTTGAGAAACTTTAGGATTAAAATTTTTAGTTTGGAAGCTTAAGTGTCTCAGCTTTCAATTGGCCATAAGTACTTAAAAAACCAGCATGAACTGTGGCCAAAAAGACCAGACTCCAGTATATCTTTAGGATATAAACAGTTCTATCCATCACCTAAAACATATTCCTGACAAATAAAACAACATAGAAATGAACTTATGCCAATTTTCCATAATAATATCCTTTTAAATTAAAGCATTAGAGTGCTGTTTTTTTCATTATTATTATTATTTTTATTTATGGGAACACATGCAGGGCCACGCAGGTGCCCCTAGAGTGTTGTTTTGCTCTATAGAAACATTTTTTGCAGCAGGGCTTAATGACAAAAGTTAAAAAACATTTCTTTTAGTGAATACTGTTTTTAAAAATTCTAGATTGGGTAGTGATGATACAGTTTGAATGCATAGCGATCAAAATTTAAGGTGTAATCTTAAAGAAAAAGGAAATATTTTTAGGAAACAATTTAAGGAACCAATGTTTTCTAACATTTTATTTAATTAATTTTTTTTAAATTAAATTTTATTGAACTTTCAAATTTCCCTTTTAACATGAAGAGATTTATAAATGTTTTGGAACTGATATTTTCAATAAGAGTATATCTGTATATCTATATCTATCCCTATATGTCAGACTATTTTTTTGGTAATAAATGTTATTTTAGGAAAAGGTGGATATTAGTGGAAACAATAGTTTTCTAGGAGAATATTCCCTATAGATCTTTACTGCATTATCCATTTTGTCTGGCATTTGAAGCTGTCGGTGAAATTCAAGGATTTTATTTAGGGACTCCTTGTCAACCTTTCCTTCCTTAATGCTTCCCACACCTACTGAGACTTCAACTGTCAATTGCTTTTTCATCTAGCCCAAATTTGATCAACCTTAATTTCCTAGATTTCACTCAGAGGTGGACATTGAGAGAGTGTATATGTAGAAAGAATTAGAACTTGAGAACTATAAATTTAGCTAACACTTTAAAAATATACTACTTGGTAGTGTCGGCTAGTCATCATTTTTGGAATAAATTTTTTTTAAGATTTTATTTATTTATTTATTTGAGAGAGAATGAGAGAGAGAGAGAGAGTACATGAGATGGGGGAGGGTCAGAGGGAGAAGCAGACTCCCTGCCGAGCAGGGAGCCCGATGCGGGACTCGATACAGGGACTCCAGGATCATGACCTGAGCCAAAGGCAGTTGCCTAACCAACTGAGCCACCCAGGCGCCCCTGGAATAAAATTTTTAATCTTTCGAAAATAGATATTTTTTTTCCTTGAAAAGAAAAAGATACTTTGTGAATGGAAAGGCTTTATAGCCACTGATGAAAGAATTAGCATCTTATTTCTTCTAACTTGTGACAACTTAAAGAGAGCAAGTAATAGATGCAATATTAAAAAAAACAAACAAACAACTCTTCAGTGAAGGAGGGAAAGTATAACCTTAAAGATTCAATTAAAAATAGTATCAAAATAAATTCTTTGTAAGGATTTAAATTATTATGGAATTTGCTGATGAACCTTGGCAGAGAAACTCAAAACCCAGTAGGATTAGCCCAATTGCATCAGTACTTCTTGATGTCTGGATTGCATGGGGAATTTCCAGAATAACTTGATAAAAATGCAGCCCCTTTACCCACCACCAGGGACTCTGATTTAATTGGTTTCTAATAGGGCCTGTGTTGTAATCATAGGCAAGAAACACCTCAGAGGATTTGAAAGAGGTGGTCCTAGGAGCACCCCGTTATGCTCTCCTCCTTTAACTGTGTTTTGTTTGTTTGTCTGTTTTGTTTTGTTTTTAACACTGATACTAATCCATATTTCATCCTTGGAGTTGTAATTTAAGGTTTGTCCTTTTTTTTATGACATTCATTATAAATTGGTTCCCTTCATTCTTAGCAGATATCTTTCCTTTTTAGTTTTTGAGGCGATACAAAGCTGTGACCCATGATCTCCTTAAACTCCTACGTCCCCTTTCCTCAGAACCTCATTACATCTTGTTCTCTCTGTCTCCTTCCCATCTTAGAGAAGGACACACCCCTGCTTCTAAGACTGCACTGCTGTTTATGTTCTTATAGTCACTTGCTCAATGTCTGGCTCTCTCTTTATCTTCCAAATTCCATGAGCACACAGCTTGTGTCTTCTTGATCCCCATTTCTTCAGGGCTGAGCACAAGGCCTGGTGCATTGCCAACACTCAGGAAATGTCATGAATTGAAACCATGAGAGAACTCTTCTCCTTCCTTTCCCAAGAATTTATTTCATGTCTTTTTATCTCCCCTCCTCCTTTCTGTTCTCCCCAAACTCCGACATGCTACCTTGGTATCTGAATTCTCTCTCTTACCTATGGCTACTTTTCCTTAGACTACAAACATATTCACCTCTTTCTTAAAGTTAAAGCCCAAAGCTCTCCTCAGTTTCCCGCACTCTATGTTGGTTTGCTAAGTAAAAAAAGTTAGTGTTGCCTACTATTCACACTGTAGAAAACTTGACCTGTGTTTCTTCTTTCACTAGACATTTGGAGGTCCACACCAAGATGTAAGGGATAAGAGGTATATGGAACAATTTATCCAATGGAGTTTGATCTGTTAATCCATCTGATTTTCCAGGCGGAGCTACTCTGCCAGGGCAATATTCTACTGTGTTCAAATCAGCCTTAGTGAAACCAAAGCACCTGCTAGTGCATGTTTCTTAGGAACACTGAATGAGATGCTGTTGGAGAGACATGGAATCAACTACAAAATGCAATTAAAGTAGCAACAAGAATGACCAGGTATGCAAAATTAGCTTCCTCAAAAACACACAATTATTTTATGTGGAAAAAACTAAAACTCTAAAATGGACATAAATGATGGTCTTCCGTAAACAGATATTTCATGCTTCTGGTTGGGATGACAGTATTGTGAAAATATTACATATTTCTTGAATTAATTGATAAATTTCAATTAACTGATAAATCTTATGCAGTCACAATACCAGTTGTATTTCCTATGTACCGGGAAGAATCATTGTTTACAAATAGGTAAGTCAAATTTAAGAAGAATAAAGAGTATGTGTGTGTAAAGGTGAGTCTTGCTTATGCTATCAGATGTTTAGAACTTGCCCCAAGAACAGAAAATTGACCAACAGGATGGAATAGAAAGCACAGAGACGGACTCATGTGTGAATGTGCATTTATACTTAATGTACAGTGAAGGTGTCACTGCAAGTCAAGGGGAAAAGGATGGGTTATTTGGAAAATGTTCTTGGCAGACCTGGTTTACCATATGCATAAAAATAAATTGGATTGCTAACACAGCATTTAAAAGTAGACTCTAGATATGAAAGGTAAAACTATACAGTTAACAGAAGAAAGTATAGGAAAATGCCTTTGAGATCTAGGGATGAGAAATTACTTCTTAAGTAAAATTTTAAGAAAACAAACTGTAAGGCAAACTGAATTTGGTTATATCAAAATGAATGATTTCTGATTAATGCAAGATACCATGGGTAATGTTAAGAGCCAACAAAATGGAAGAATTCATATGTTGTAGATGTTAATATCTTTTAAAAAGATAAATATCCAGAATATATGAGGAATGCTTGCAAATTAAGAAAAATACAGCAGAAAAATGGGTAAAGAACATGAACAGGCAATGTACCAAATAAAAACTCTCATAGTCAGTAAATATACTGAGATGTTCAACTAATTTATAATTGCAAAAAAATCCAATTTAAGACAACAAAGCAATATCCTTTTATATCTATTATATTGGCAAAAACTGAAAACTTGGATGATGGCAAGTATGTCAGGAATATGAGAATCTCATACTTGCTGGTGGGAGGTCAACGGGAATAGCCAATCTAGAAGCCATCTCTCCAAATATGATTATTTCTATCTCTAGGACCCAGTAATCCTATTCCTGGGTATAGCATGTATGCTAAAGAAATTATCACATGATGCAGTATTATTAATAGTGGTGGGGATTAGGCAACAACTGGGGTGTCTGTCCCTTGGAAAGTGATAGATAAAATGTGTGCAGTTGCTCACTCTGCAGTACTAAGCAACTATGTGAAACAATAGACTAGATCTATACTCAGCAACACTGATGGTTCTTAAAATCAAAGTTCTCAGTACAAATAGTAAGAGACACAAAACAATACAGTTTTGCAAGAAAGCATACAATGTAAAATATTAAAGACTGTAGAAGGCCTGTGGGGAAAGTTTTAATATTTAAAAATAATTACGTACCATATTGGATTTTGGGCATCAAAGACAGCAAGGAATTTAATTCCTTAATATTTGGTTATCAATATAATAATCAAAATAATATTTGAGGAACATAACTCTTGTTTTAATAGCTATAAAATGGATTATGAAAGAAATCAGCTAGAAGGCTGTGGTGTTAACATAGACATGAGCTGCCAAATACCTGGGTTGGATGATGGCAAGAGAAAGGCATGGTAAAACAAAATCAGCAGGCTATCATATTTTGGCTATTGTATTTGGACATTTGAAAGAAGCAAATAAATTTAAAAGCTAAAAGCAGGTTCTATTTCTGGTAATAGGATCACTTGGAGCAACTGCTCAACTAAAAATGCTGGATAAATTCTAAAGAAATTCTTAAAACATAAGTTGGCAAGATATTAACAGTTTAAAATGTACAATTCTTCTAGCCTACTGTGACCATCAAGCCACTGATCCTACTAACATTCTAATGTCCTTCACCCCCATGAGATTCTTCTTCTCCGCCTTAATCACTTAAATACTATGGAAGATTGATATAAATCACTCTCTTCTTCAGTTTTTTTTTTTTTTTAAGATTTACTTATTTTAGAGAGAGAGAGAGCATGCATGCATGAGCGGGGGTGGGGGAGGGGCAGAGGGAGAGAGAGGGAGAGAGGGAATCTCCAGCAGACTTCCTGCTGAGCACGGAGCCCAACTCGAGGCTCAATCTTAGGACCCTGAGAGCAAATCAAGAGTTGGTTGCCTAACCGACTGAGCCTCCCAGGTGCCCCCAAATCACTCTCTTCTATATTACCTTGACAATTTTGTCCTTCTTGGGCTTCACTGTAGTTGGCCTGGTGCAAATATAGCTAAAGCCAAGTTTCTGCTTCTTTCCATTTATACTTGTCCTGTTGAACATGGCTCATGCAGAACATAAAGCACACAACCACACTGAATGGTATCACTTGAAATTTAATGGTACCAAGCAAACATACTTTCTGTAGCTAAGTCCATTCACTCACCCACTTGCCTAGATGACTATTTAATACCTTTCTTCCTTTTCAAAATTCTAACATTTCTTCCCCCATCCTCAATCTTAGCAGATGACTTTGTTTTTTTTTTTTAATGAGACATTTAGAACAATCAGAAGAGAATTCCCACAGATTGCCAACACCATGCTTAATATTAGCATTATATTCCCATACTCTGCCTTTCCACATGGATGAAACAGCCATGTTCTTATCCAAAGCCAAAGCCTCCACTGTACAGGGGATACTATCTATCCCTTCTTACCTACGCAGTGACATTGCTCCAGCAATTCTTTCCTCTGCCTTTTAAAACATCAAATTTGTACCTTACTGAATTATTCACCTCAGCACTCAAATGTTATTTCTCCCGTCTGAAACAACAACAACAACAATTTACTGACCCAATTCTTCTCTCATCTACCACCATTTCTTTGTCCCCTCTTCAACAAAGCTCCTTGAAGGAGTTGTCTCTACTTCATCTTCCATCCATTCCTCCCGTTCTCTCTCAACCCAGTCTAATTAATCAGGCTTTTACTCACTACATTAAGGTGACCAATGACCTTCCCTTTGTTAAATCAAAAGGTCAGTTCTTCGTCTTCATCTTCTTTGACCCATCAGTAACATTTACACGGTTGATTATTTCCTTCTCTTTAATATATTATATGTTTGCCTTTGACTTCCAGGACACCACATTCTCTCCGTTTCCCTTCTATTTTGCTGGTCCTTCATGCTTTGTCTTCTTCATTGGTTCTTCCTTTTCTTCCTTACATTTTAAAGTTGGAGAGTGCCCTACAACTGTATTTTTAGTTTTCTTTTCTCTTTACACCTAACTCCCTCAGCAATTCATGTTCTCACCTGATTTTAAGGCTTTTAATACCATCTGTATGTTAATTACTCCAAAATTCATATCTTCAGCTCAATCTCTCCCCAGTTGGCTGAGCACGGAGCCATTTCTACCTGGACATCTAACAGATATTTCAAAATCAGTATGTCCAAAATAGTGCTTCTGAAACCCCATACCATCAAACAAACAAACACTGACAAAACAAAACCACTTTGGCGGATGATAACTTTATTTCTCAGTTGCTCAGGCCATAAAATTTGGTGTAATCCTTGACTATTCTCTGGCTCTCTTATCCCACCTTTAATACTTCATTAAGTTATTTTGGCCCTATCTCTAAATTATATCCAAAATCTATTTTCTTTCTATCATCTCTACTGGTATTATCCAAGTTTCTTAATGGGATTAGGGTAATAGAGTCCTGACTGATCTTCCTACTTTTACACTATCTTCCTTATAGTCTGTGTGTAACAAAGAGATCCTCTAAACCAAGTGGCAAATCATATCTCACTTCTGCTCAAAATTGTACAATAGCTTTTCATTTCACTTAGAATAAAACCAAAGTCCTTATAAAATCTGTTCCCTGCCTCCAACTGTTACCTTCCTAACCTCCTCTTTATTTCCAACTACTCTCTTAGCTTTAGTAAGAAAATAAACAGAAAACAATCATAAGATAGTCAGTTTAATAAAACCAGCACACTTCTGTCTAGATTGATCAATAACTGAAAAGAGAAGGCAACAGAAATACCACTATAGGCACTGTAGACATATACCCATAGGAGGATATTGTAAACAATTTTATATATAAAGAAAATTGATCAAAATTGACTCTATCTTAGACAAATCTAATTTACCAAAATTAACTGAAGAAAAAAAAAGAATAGTTGTTTATCCAAAGATAAGTTGAGGGGTAGTCAATTTTTTTTTCTTATAAAACACTTGAGGATTGAAGGAGATAATTCATATAATGCACTGTCCTGGTAAGTACTAATGACTGTAGTTATTACTGTAATTTTTGAGACATATACCTATGGGTGGTTGTTGAAATTGTATGAGTAGGTGAATTTTCTGAATAATGAACATGTACGAATCAAAATTGCAGACCTTGCAGTTGAAAGTAACTCAGAGATCATAATCCACCTATTTTGTTTTATAGTTCAAAGATTTTAAAAGCCAGAAGAGACCTCTTCAATCTCACATGGCAAGTTAGTGTCACTGTTGGGACTAGAACAATTTTTTTCCTGGCTGCTAGTCTACTGATCTTTCTGAAGAATTTTGGATATGAATAAAAATAAATTGTCATACACACACACAAACTAGCAAGATCAAGCATTACCATCGAAATATGGCCATTGTAAAATAATGGAATTCTAGATGTTCTCTTTTACTTGCAGGTCTAATTATAAAATAGTTTTTCTACTCTTCTACTTATATTAATGCTAAGCTAGGTGACAATGGAGTTTAGTTTCCAACCATGCAATTAAAGCTCTGTATTGATCTCCTGAAGGAATAGTTACATAATTTGTGGGACCCAGGGAAAAATGAAAATGTGGGGCTCCTGATGGCGATAGGAAAATCGATGTTTCCCTTCCACAGGCCCTTGTCCCAGTCCATGGTGGACAGCTGACTTCCTACAGATTGTAATCTCTACTCTGAGATATACTTGGTAACTGGCTTGAGAGTGGGTGAGAGACCCTTGCCAAGTTATCTACAAATATTCTGTGTTGCTTTCAGCCCAGGGTAGAGAGAGTCACTGCCTCTTCCAAAATGCCATGGGGTATGTGTCCAACTCCAACCCTTCTGTACCTGCATCCATGCCCTCCTGAGGCTGGAAGGTAGAGGACAACAGATTGTGAGTTCTCCCTCCCTCAAGGTTAAGGTGTTAGTATTCATAGGATGGAGCAGGGAAAAGAAGGCTGGGCAGAGCCTAGGTGGCCAAAAATTCATCCTGGGTTGGTGGGAAGGCAGAGAGGTAATAGGAGGTGGGCCACTCCTGAGTGGTGCTCCAAGTCTCTGTGCATGCTGCGTTTTGTCATCGGATTTCATTTACAAAATGCAAATGCAAATGATTTCACTCAGTGGATGAAATTAGCTAAGTCATTTAGCTTCTCTAAGCCTTGTTTTCCTTAGACTGTCGTGTCAAGAAGGAGGCTGCCGAGTCTTAAATTCTAAGTGCAAGAGTTTTCTGAGTGTGGAGTTCTCTGTGACTGTGTTGGTTGTATACCTATGAAGCCAGTCCTGATTTGGTGCCATAATGCCTGTTTAATCAAAATAATGCTCCATTTAATGGTTCCTTTGGCCTCTCTCACTGGGATTTCTGACTCCTCTGTCTTCTGCCCAGCTGGCACCTCTTCTAAGCTGCCAAGTTTTAGCCAGAGGTTCCAGGATTTGTGAGAAACTTGAAGAAGATCTGGACTCTGATATTCAGAACCCATTTTGTTATGAGTTATTATAATTATAATTATATGCATTGTAATTAATGCTTTTGGTCTTTCTTGCATGTAACACTTAAGAGTGTGGATTTTGAAGACAACCAGGCCCGAGTTTAAGTTCTGTGTCTTCTCTCATTTGATAGGTGAACTTGGACAAGTTATTTAACCTCTCTAAGCCTTGTTTGTCTTAGATCATTCATTTGGAAGACTGTGTGGTTAAGAGTGTGGAATTTAAAGCCAGACTGCATAGGTTTAAACTAGCTGTATGACCATAGGAAAGTCTTTACCTTCTATGTGCCAGGGAAATGGGAATAATAATATTATCTGTCCCATAAAATTGTACAGAGAATTCAGTGGATTAGTTTATGGAAACTGCTTAGGAGAATGTCTGGCACATACTAAGGGTTGAGTAAATACTAGCTACTAATATTAATTCATTCATTGAAAAAGTATTTATACATCAATTACACTGTTCCAGGCATAATATTTCTTACCTCAAGAGGAATATTATAGATAAATACCCATAAATGAGATAACACTTGTTAAGTCTTAGCACCGTGACTGTCACATTGTATGACCTTAATAAATGTTAGGTATCACAATAATCATAAATACTGATAATTGTTAGGAGCTTAGGCAGAAGAACAGTGCCATAGAGCTCTTGATTGTAATCAGGTGATAGTTTATGGAGAACTGAAAGCTGCAAGTAGAAAAGATATTCAAAAAACATCTTAGTCCTATCCCTCTGAGACATTGCATTCTTCTACTCTGAGTGGGGAGTATGGAACCTAGATGATGGCTTGGTTTTCCTGCACCATCGGATCTAGATAGAACTGAATCATACCTCCAATCTCACTGATGACCTGTGTAAGCCATCAGTCTTTTCCACATTTCTGAAACATTCCCACCCGAAGATTTACACTTTCATAATCCAGTTTTCTTGAGAGCTATTGTCACCCAGCAACATGTCTAACAAGGCAAGAAGCTACAGACTTCTCAAGTTCCCCAATGGAATATTCCTCTATTAGTGAAAAGTGCAGAATTTACTGAATATTTTGTAGAAAAGCAAGGGAAGGGTTCTTACATGGCATATTCTAGAACAAACAACGATAAAGCCCCATATTAGTGATCCTTGTTCTCCCAAGTCCCTTCAAGGCTCTGCTGCCATTCAGAGTTCTCTCTCTCCTCACTATTGAACATCTACCTCTAAAGTTACCTCTTTTCCATTCCAGGGATCCTCCAAAATTTTGGAAAATAATTGCATGTTTTCTGGCTTATGCTTTCAAGCTTATATTTAGACATTCATCAAAGTGCTCAGTTGAGCAATGGCCTTCTAGTAACAATTCATCCCTTTTGGAGAAGATTTAATGTTATAGAGAGTGAAATATTTCCCTATTATATTTGATTTGTGTGTTTGACAACATTGGTTCTTTCATCTGTATGTTTAGTTAGCAAGTATTTATTGAATGCAACCTATGATTTAGGCACTTTCAGGTTTAGGCTTTTAGGAATACAGTGGGAGTCCCTGACATCATCGGTATTTACAGATCATAGGAATAAAACCTATACATATACATGGTAATGCATATCTATTGCTGAACATTTGTGTAGTGTTTAAAAAGTTTCAGAGTACTGTATTCAAATTATGTTCTTACAGCAGCATACATTATTAAAAAAAAAAAAAAAAAGCCTTGTCAGACCTGGACAGCAACACTGTACTCACTCTCCAGTCCTCCTACTGAAACAAAACAAAACAAAACAAAACAAAGAACAGGCAGGATATGGCAATGGAGAGAAGTAGCTGGAAAGTGGGTCTCTGAATGACATCCAGAACCTAGTGCCTTTTTTGGGTCACTTTTCTCCTGAAACCATGCAAATAACCATAATAGAAAAAGTTAATCAAAATGATGAATGGATGAAGAGGGTGAGTCATGGTTACCAAGAATAAAAGTGCTGAGTTGTTGATGAGGTACAGAAATAATTAGTAACACATTTAAAATTGCTGACACTTCCTAACCACTTTCAGCTGGTTCTTTGGTGTGCACTCTAGGGAACTTGATAATTGAAATTCATTTCATATTAAGTAACGTTGAGAGTGTTCTTTTGCCTGGTCTGGTTCTTTCTCCTTTTCTTCAAACTCCTTTGACAGATAAAGAGAGGGAGGGGAGGGAGAGAGATATGTAAAGCTAGACCCTTCCCCAGTACAGGAAAGAGAGAAAAATAAGAAACTTCATTTTCAATCATATATATTCATATATAATGCAGACCAAACTTCTTGCTTGACAATGTTAAAGGTGGTTGTGTTTCTTAGGCTCGCAGCTCACTTTCCTCTCTTAAGAAAAGAACAAGACAGACAAATCTAAAGGTCAAGACAGTCTAGAGGATCTACTAATGTGTGAGTCAAGCGGCCCTCTTGGCGCCGTGGGCAGCGCGTCCGTCTCATAATGTGTGAGTCAGACTGACGCCATTTTGGACAAATCCACCATGATGACAGCTCTGTGACCTGAAGTGTTCTTAAGCACAACTACCTGCCCCTACCTTCCTTTTTCCTTTCTAACCACATCCTTAAGTAATGTCCTTGAGCTGCTCTGAAGATACAATAATTCTCAAACATTTATTCCTGGGTGGTCCCACAGCATGTACTTCCTAGCCTCAGAGTATTAAAACAGGTTTTACACAGGAGTTGGGAGTGTGGAGATCTACTCATCTTGCAGCCTCCCAAGACACTTTTTCCCCAAAGTCTCCTTAATAAACCATTTCTTGTCAAGCTGGCCTTGTTGGCCTTTTTCTTCAGTCTTATGGTTCTTTGGACCTTTGGAGTCATTTTTGCATATGCCTCCCTTTCGTGGAACTAGATTGGATCTTAAAGTAAAAAATTATATACCAAGGAACAATTTTACAAAATCTGCTAAAACAAAAGTAGTTCATCTCTAACCTAAAAGCTACAGGTTATGCTCCAAATCCAAGGTCCTAAATATGACTCAATAAATATATGACCAATAAGAGTGAAATAGAAGCTCTACAACTAAATTTGTCATAGCCCCTTTACATGGTCTAGAAGAGTGTGAACCCAGAGATATCATTTCCACTAATCTGTAACACTGTCTTAATGAGTTGAGAGGAGGTAGGCAGATTCATTAATTTAGGCCTTCAAATAAAAATTTTAAAAGTTTCCTTTTTCTTAGTCTATTGGAGAATAAAATATTGATTTCTCCTCAGTGAATGTAGTAGTTGGATACTCTTTACTGCCCAAGAGACAAAAAAAAAAAAAAAAAAGGCAACTTGGGAGGAAATATCTTTTTTTAGTGTTACTTAAGCCTATTCTCTTTTTATCTATTGCCCATAGTCCTCTGCATTGTTGAGCATTGGTATTCAAACTCAATAAATCAAAGCCATTTTTTTCAGTTATTTGACATCTTCTGTAATTTAGTTGATTTAGGTTTTTACATGCAAAATCAGAGGTTTAGCTGATATTCCTTTTGCAGATAAATTCAGCATTATGTAAGAATTCTGATGAGTTCTTAAAACCCATTGTTAATATTGAATTGATGGAGGTCTTACACAAGTAAGGAGGTACTATCCCCAATTTGACCAATGAATTCTGGGCTTGTCAGTTGGGCCTCTGAAATGGATATTTGTTGATTTTGGCATTTCATATCCATTTACTCCAACTCCTGGAATACCTTTTGCTATTTATTTAGAGATCAACTTTCCCCCCATTTTCAATCAACCCAGTTAGAATTGATTCCATTGCTGATTCTAAATGTGTGTTTGTGAGTTCTTACTTGACTCAGAGCTTCCCCTTTCCCTGATCACAATGATTAGCATGAGCACATGATCCAGTCTGAGACAATAAGACACAGAGAGAATTTTGGAGATGACTGTGGAAAATTTCCCCCTGCTGGACTTAAATCTGAGAGGATGAAGACAACATGAAAGAGGCAGAGCTGAATAATATAGACAAATTTTGTACTGATGACATTGCTTGACCTGAATCCAGAGGTACCTCAAACTAGTTGTACCTGTAGAATTTTCAGTCACGGTAGCTGTAACCAAACTCAAGGAGTTCACTGCCTGGGATGCATTAAATTGAATACAACCCAAGGAAGTGTTGAAAACAAAGAACATTTTATTACTTGCCACAAGGAAGGAGACAGCTCTCAAAGCACTGTCTCTCTGTGGGGTTAGGACAGAAAACTTTTGTTTAGTGTATTAGGGGCAGGTTGGGAGTTTGCATATACGTTAAGGGACTTACACATATTCTATTACTTAGACACTTTGGTTCAACTGCACAAGCCTAGCATGTTGGCATGCATACATTTATGTTCAAAAATTGGCAGGCAGCTCTGCCCATAGGAGAGGACTTCAGTATTATAATAAGCTAAAGGTAACTTTAGGGCAACTCAGGGGGGCTTTTGCACAGGTTCTTAGCTGCAAACTGCTCATGCAAGTGGCTATCAGGCAAAACACCTAGCCCTTAGTCTCCTTGGAGAAAACTGGTGGTTCTGCAAAACAAAACACATTCCTTTCCTGCCTTTATCCCTTCCCTTCCTCCTTTCTGCCGATAGCTTTCAGGTCTCTGATCTGAGTAACTTCTCATTGCTTCCTAGCTAGCAGAGCCAATATATTTCCTTTTTGTTTAAGCCAAATTTGGACTGACTTTTTGTCACTTGCAACCAAAAAAGTTTTAATCAATACAGGTTTTTGTTGTTGTTGTTTACCTCAAGGATAAGCTTTGAATGACTCTCTTTGGATGAAGGGCTTGTCTATGCATATACCCACTGCTTTCGTCTTACTCAAGTTAGTCACACCCCCAAAGACATGGTCTAATTTTTTCTTTCAGATGATATTTTTTTACATAAAGAACTTTCTGTATGAAGAAAGGCATCAAAATGGCATTGTGTGCTCCCACCAAGTCCATATGTTGAAGTCCTAAGCCCCAGTATCTCAATGGGTACTTTAAAAAAAATTTCTTCTTTTATATCCTGGTTGACCCAGTCATTGTTTAGTAGCATGTTATGTAACCTCTATGTATCTGTGATGTTTCCAGATTTCTTCTTGTGATTGACTTCTAGTTTCAGAGTTGTGGTCAGAGAAGATGCATGGTATGGCTTCAATCTTCTTGAATCTGTTGAGGCTGATTTTATGGGTTAATATTTGATCTATTCTGGAAAAAGTTCTGTGTGCACTTGAAAAGAATGTGTATTCTGCTGTTTTAGGATGGAATGTTCTCAATATATCTGTTAAGTCCATCTGTTCCAGTGTGTTATTCAAAGCCCTTGTTTCCTTGTTGATTTTCTATTTAGATGATCTGTCCATTGATGTGAGTGGGGTGCTAAAGTCCCCTACTATTATTATGTTATTATCGATTAGTTTGTTTATGTTTGTTATTAACTGTTTTATGTATTTGGGTGCTCCTATGTTGGGTGCATAAATATTTACAATTGTTATATCTTCTTGTTGGATTGTCCCCTTAATTATTATATAGTGTCCTTCTTTGTCTCTTGTTACAGGCTTTGTTTTAAAGTCTGTTTTGTCCAAATTAAGTATTGCTATTCACCCTTCCTTTTGACATCCATTTGCATGATAGATGTTTCTCTATCCTCTCATTTTCAATCTGTAGGTGTCTTTAAGTCTAAAATCAGTCTCTTGGAGGCAGCATATATATGGGTCTTTGTTTGTTTGTTTTTTTCCACTATCACCCTATGTATTTTGATTGGAGTGTTTAATCCATTTACATTCAAAGTAATTATTAATAGATATGCATTTATTACCATTTTATTACTTTTGTGGTTGTTTCTGAAGATTTTCTCTAATTCTTTCTTGTCTTTCTTTCTTTCATGTTTTGCTGATTTAGTGTAGTGATATATTTGGATTTCTCTTTATTGGCATATTTATTAGTGGTTTTGATATATGGATATATATGGTTACCATTAGGTTTGTATATAACTTTCTGCTTATAGCAGTCTATATTAGGTTGATGGTCATTTAAGTTTGAACCCATTCTTTTCTCCTCTCCCCCACACATATACATAGGTATATGTTATAATTATATTTTACATCCTTTTGTGTGTGTTTGTGTGTGAGTTCCTTGACTGATTTTTTTTTACAGAAAAGTAAAGTAAGTTCTTTACTTTATACTGAACAAAGTTCAGTACTTTATACTGTCACTTTTGGTTTTTCCTTTCCACTCAAAGAGTTCCCTTTAGCCTTTCTTGCAGAGCTGGTTTAGTGATCATGAACTCCTTTAGTCTTTGGGAAACTCTGCATCTCTCCTTGTATTCTGAATGATAGCCTTGCTGGATAGAGTGTTCTTGGCTGCAGATTTTCTCCAGTCAGCACTTTGAATATAGCCACTCTCTTCTGGCTTGCAAAGTTTCTGTTGAAAAATCTCCTGCTAGCATTATGGGGTTTCCCTTGTAAGTTATTGACTTGTTTTGTCTTGCTGCTTTTAAAATTTTTTCTTTATCACTGTATTTTGCCAATTTAATTACAATATGCCCTGGTATGGGTCTGCTTTTGTTGATTCTGATGTGAGTTCTCTGTGCCTCCAGGATCTGGATATCTGTTTTCTTCCCCAGATTAGCAGAGTTTTCAGCTATTATTTCTTCAAATAAATTTTCTGTCCCCTTTCCTTCCTCCTCCTCCTCCTCCCCCTCCCCCTCCCTCTCCTCCTCTTCCTCCTCCTCCTTCTTCTTCTGGGACTCCTGTTATTATATTTCATGAAGTCACTGAGTTCCCTAAGTCTATTCTTGTTTTGCATAGTTTTTTTTTCTCTTTAGGTCAGCTTGATTACTTTCCATTACTCTGTCTTCTTTTTTCTCTTTAGTTCAGATTGATTACTTTCCATTACTCTGTCTTCTAGGTCACTAATTCATTCTTCTGCTTCCTCCATCCTACTGTTCATTCCATCAAGCATATTTCTCACTTTGTGTATTGCACTCTTTATTTCTGCTATGTTATTCCTTATCTCTGTGTTAAGAATCTCACTCATGTCTTCCACTCTTTTTTCAAGTCCATTGAGTATCTTTATGATCATTGCTTTAAATTCTTTATCAGGCATGTTACTTATATCTGTTTTGCTTAGATCTCTGGCTGTGGGCTTGTCCTCTTCTTTCATTTGGGATAAATTTTTCTGTCTCCTCATTTTGTCTGCTTCTCTGTGTCTGTTTCTCTGTGTTAAGAAAGTCAGCTATGTCTTCTGCTCTTGAAAGTAGTGACTTTATGAAGAAGAGGTCCCAGAGTGCCCTGCAGTGCAGTGTTCCCTGTTTACCAGAACTTGGCACTTCAGGAGAGTATCCCATGTGTGTTGCTCACACCCTGCTCTTCTGTCTGAGTCACTTTCCCTTTTAGTCCAGTCATCTACACTGCCTCTCTGCCTGTTGTGGGCTGTGATTGCTCTTTGTGGTGTTAGTGGGAACCTGGCAGGCCAGCTCTGAGAGTATGTAACCACTGGGGAAATTGGGAGTGGAGTGGTCGTGCTGGCAAAATTTGTGCTGGGCCATTAGTCCCACGTTGGATCCTCCTAAGTGCTGAGGAAGCTAGAGGTGTGAGGCTGGGCTTGGTGTGCAGTGATGGCTGGGCATGGCTGGGTCCAGCTTATGATGGTGACTGGGGGCATGCAGCTGGGCACAGTGTGGTGGCAGCAGTGTAGCTGGTGGCTGGGTGCAGTGCATGCTGAAAAAATTTGTCCTGAATCCAGGGCCAAGGCTAGCAGACTTGGAGTGGGCATGATGCCCAGCTAGCAGGTTAAGTAGCAAGTGTCTGTGCAGCACCCCATCCTGCAGATGGTACCAAGTTTATGCTGGGGGTAGGGGAAGAAAATTGTGCCTACCAGTTCCTTCATTTTCTGAGAAGTCCTCCAACAAGCTCTAAAATCTGTATGAACAGATCTGTCTCCCATTTGCCTCTGGTGTTGTGTAAACTGCTCTTTTTATATTGCCTCTCTGTGCAGGCTGCTGTCTCTTAAAGGGCAGCAACCCAGCTATCATTCACCCTCCCAGCTTGCCCAGTGCTGAGTCAGCTGATTTTAAATCTCCAGGCTGCAAGTCCCACTGGTTTTAGAGACTCAGGAATTCAGCCCCTCTGGTTTTTCAAGTCAAACATTATGGGGATTAGTCTTCCCTGTGTGAGCTCCTTAGTGTGAGGACCCATTTCTCTGCCCTTGGGCACATGCAGCTCCCTCCCTCCTATGGGCAGCCTCCTTCACCTTCCTGAGCTTCCCAAACTCTCAGATGCAGCCTCTTCTCCATATTTAGTTGTGGAGTTTGTTCTGCCAGTCTTCAGATCAGTTTCTGGTTTATTGACTTTGATGTCGGTGAGATCTAGCTATAAATGTGGGACAGGGAGAACTCAGTGTCCTCTTACTCTGCCATCTTCCCAAGCTGGATCTCCCAGTATCTCAGTGGGCCCTTATTTGGAAATAGGGTTCTTTACAGAGCTAATCCACTTAAAAAGAGGTCATTAGGATAGACTGTAATCCAATATGAGTGGTTTCCTTATAAACAGAGGAAATTTGGAGACAGACACACATACAGGAAGAAGGCTGTGTGAAGAAGCACAGGGAGAAGACAGCCATCTACAAGCCAAGGAGAAAGGCTTGGAACAAATCCTTCCCTCACAGCCTTCATTAAGAGCCAATCCTGCTGACACTTGATTTCTGAAATGTGAGACAATACATTTCTGTTGTTTAAATCACCCAGTTGTGATACTTTGTTATTGCAGACCTTGTAAACTAATACAAAAGGTAAAGGGGACTCACTTGAAACCTGAGTGAGGTGAATTTTGAAAAGTACAATTTTATTTGCTTTAATTTGACATAACTTTTTACCACAAGCTGTTGCTATTTGTAGAGCTAGAAATTGATTAAAAAAGCACTTGGGGAAAATCAAGAATAGCAGAGTTATCAACTAAATACAGGCAGAGATGTAATATATTTAATATTCAAAGCTGATTTCAGGAAGGATTATTTTTGACAAGAAAACGAATGGCATATTTTTAGCATATGTGACAATTCCTGTTTTTACACTTTAATGAGATACTTAGAAAATTAATGTGATATGATATGACATTCCATGCTTTCTTAATATTTCAGACATATATATTTTGCAAATCCTTTAATTAAAAAATATCCAGGAACTTTCAGGATAACCCCAGTGTTTGCACATCATCTTTGCTGCCTTCCTTTAAAATTCGTCATGAAATAATTAGTGAAATTAGTAAAGTGTTCATGTATTGCAATTGTTCTAAACCACTTTGTTTTGTGGAGTTACATGGATAAAATACTAAAATTTCTACTTATAACCCAAACTATTAAAGTTTAAATTCTAGACTCCCAACTAAAGATTTGGAGTCAGAGATTGGCTAGCTATAGCTATATGAAAGAAAACAGAATCTAGTGAAGGGATATCCCTGTCTATTGCATACATGGAAATGTATCTATATAGACCAACCATATGGTATATACAGATCTCTGCATACATGGAGTATGTATGATATATATATATATATATATATATATATAAAATCTTCACATACATGCACAGACAAGCACACACATGCACAGAGCATTACATAAGGTCTGTTTTAAAATGAGGGTATTTCAAAGGTCAAAGACAAAGAAATGTTTCATCACATATTATGTATGGTACCTCCAAACTAAGTGGGTAAATTTTTAAGTTGGCTAATTCATGGAAACAGTATACAAATATAAATACTTCCTTTCAAGTTATCAAACTAAATGACAGATCCATTCTAGACTGAAACTGGCACATTTTACAGTGTCTTGGTGCTGGTTGAGAGAGTAAAGAGAATGCTGTTTTACAGAAAAGTTACATTTTTTCTAGTTCATGACAGATACAGAGATTAAAAAAAATATTGTCCTTTTGTCCTCCCTCTTCAAATAGCAAAATCCATCATAAGCAAAAATTGATTTTTTAAAAATAAAAGAAGTTATTGTTTGCCCTTTCTATCTGAACTGCCGGATATTTCCCAGGTCTCAGTTTATACTACATACAATTTATGTGAATATTTCACAAACAATTGTTGTGGAAATTCTTAGGAAAAATAAGTTTGGGCCATAAATAATGAAATATTCTTCATTTTAGGATTTGCAGATTTAGATAGAAAAGTTTTCAGCATTATGTGATTAGTGTTCTCAATCACCTATTCTATATCATGGATTGAGGTTTGTCATTTTCAAACATTTTACATTATTTCTGAAGATCTGGCCTAGAATAAGGTTGAATAGAGAAGGCATAATTGTCTAGTTGAGAAGCATAAACATGGCTTTAATAAGTTTTACATTTTATTTTGAACACATTGCTGTGTACTTTATTCCTTGCCTAATCTTGGCCTGATGACTTAATGTTTTAAATCTATTCTTTTAAAGAAAAAATAACATCTTCTCTCACTTTTCATACTTTTGTTTTACCCAGAGACTGTACAATATCGTAGAGTGTGTAGGCTGCATTGAATTGGTACATACAACAAAAACAACAACACTACTTAAGGAAAAGTATTCCTTCACTAGAAGTTTCTGAGTCTTACTAAAGAAAAAAAATTTCTCTATAAAATGTTAGATACCACTACCATTTTTTCCACCTGAATTCCATTTCATTTTAGTATACAGTGTGTGTGTGTGTGTGTGTGTGTGTGTGTGTGGTGGATGTGTGCACCCACTGTGAATTTGGGTTACAGAAGTAGACATCAAAAGGTCAAGCAATTGCCAGTAATTTTTCATTCTGTATTCTTATGATCACATTTTCTCAAAGATACTATATTGCTCTTAGGTCTATTGATCTTGATTATGTCCCTGACTACTTTTTCCCAATTAATCAAAGATATGGGGAATTCTGATTCTGTTGTATTCCTTCTTTTCATTTTTGAGATTTTTACTGCCAGAAAGGACATTTATCTTATCCAGCTGCAAACTTAAATAAGCTCTCCATTTCTCTAGGTCACCAATGGCAAATGTTAAACAAATTTACATTTGGGATTTTCTATTCATTTCCCACCCAGTTGACACTGAGCCAATGATAACCACTCATTAACTGTGCGGCTCTTGATCATTTGTGTGACTCAGACTGTGTTTCCAGTTCGTTGATGACTTCCTCATGCAGAGCTGAAGCAAAAGCTTTGCTAGTCATGTGAGATGCTATCTGTTGCTTTCCACAAAGTGTTTGAAAACACTTTGAAAAGTGTGAAGACGTTTTCACTGTAGTCAATCTAGATGTTAAATAAAATTATTACTGAGCACAAGTTTCTGTAAAATGGAACTTGAGGACTATGGAAAAATAAAACTTGGAGGCACCTTTTCTCTTTCTGGTCACCTTGGGCTCATTCTGCCACAGTATCTGGTATAGGAAGCTCTTCTCTGGTTAAGAGTTTCTTCTCAAACTCTCAGAAGCATATAGATTTAATTCTTGGTCATTTTAAATTATTTGCATTTATCAAACTATGATAAATTACTGAACTGATTAAAGTGACTCTGCTCCAGCAGAGTGACAATTTCCATAGGTCAATGCAAGGATACTGACTGGTTGTTAGGATAGCTGGTTTCTATTGCCAGTTATCATCCAAAGCTAGTTACGTGTTTTGGGGCATGATCCTTTACCTCTGTCTCAATTTCATCACCTGTAAAGTGATGATAACACCTATTTTACCTAATGTGAAGGGTTTTTCCATTATCAAATGAGATAAAATTTTTTACATTGTTTAAATACTCTGAAACACCCAACTACATAAATAGATATTATAATTTAAAAGAATAATTAACTAAACAATGTATTTTACAAAGATAAAAACTTCCAGATTCTGAAAATTATAATTTCTACTTTGTAGCTGAAGCTGTGGCTTAAAAAATAAATGCTGATATAGTGTGTGATATGTTGCCAATACATGAAGTTTCTTTCATTGATATGAATAGGATCATTGAGAAATGAAATCAATTTTTTTAATAATTCAAGATAAAAACTACCTCCACCCAAATTCTCCAAATTTCTTTTGGTACATTTGAAATTATCTTGGAGGACCAAATAACTGATATTTTGATGTTACACATAACAAAATAGAACAATAAAATCAAATTGTACCTCTGTTAAGACTGTCCGTGAAATCAAATGTTTATGTATTATTAGATTGTACTCTGAAAAAACTTTAAACTTGTATTATTATTTTTTGGTCAAGTTAATGCATATGTGTAGCCACATCCAGAGAACACACTTCCTTTGAAGTGATTAGGAGGTGTAAGAGAATATTCTTGTTCAGATCTCATTTATTTCCCAGCAACACCTTGGAAGAAATTACTTTTAGAAGAGGTGGAAAGCAAATGAGGGGTGGTGGAATTAAATTTTTACTTTCTTATGATCTTTCCAACTATTTACTTTATATCTCATATTGTGTAAACAAGCTGAAGAGTGATAGGGATTACTTTGGGGAGGGGGGGAGAAGATGAATGTATGGGGATTGATTGGGCAGCTGGTAGAACTTTAACAATTTCACGAGTAAAGTATACTACCCACTTAGCAAATGAAAATCAGACTTGCCTAGAACTCTCAGAAATCTTCATATGCAAAAGAAACACCAACTTGGGATTTTTTTTTCCCCACTATTGATGAGTCTTACATTTTGCTTGAACATTGGTTTTAGTTTTTAGTGAAAATTTATTTCATTAAATTTTTTTTTTCATTCAGTACAATTTTCTAAAGCTTGCATCTGGAAATGAAAATGTTGTAAGACCAGTAATGGTCACTATTAAATTTATTTTATAGGGGAAGTTGAAACAATAGCTTGGGATTCATAATTACTTTTGAAATAATTTCTTCCTGTGAGTACTGTTAGTTTTTTCTGAATGCTGATTTATAAACATGTCATTGCAGTGCCGCCATTGGATAGTCAGGAAACTTACAAATGACATAAATAATTTTGTAGACTTTCTATTAAAATTTTTATATTCTATTGTAGAGAAATACTTCATAGCTGATTATTCCAAATCCAAGAATTTAGCCAACAGAGCAACATATATAATAATAATGAAACTCTCCAATGTGCCTCCTAAGGGCTTGGCAGCACGTGTTACTCATGGGACTCCTTTGAATTCTTTTGGCAGGACTTTCATAGATTAGCATTATATATGCAGAACAAAAGTGAGATGAACAAGCGCCTTCTTCTTGGTCCATGAAGTTGATTCCTTATCCCATCTTAGCAGTCTTGTAGATAAATACGTTTACTATAATTATAAACGTCAAATAATCTGAGGCAATTTTGAAGATTTCAAGATTTCCTGAGCATATTCTGATAGTCTATATTAGCTTTCAGTGCTATAGAAATGCACGTAACCAGGTAAACATGTATTTAAATCTGGGACTTTATAATTTAAAGATGGGTAATTAAGGAGACAGGTGACAGAAAATTATAGCATTGACAATGAATCTATTTTCCTCATAGATATGTCAAGGTGAAAGTGTGTGTGTGTGTGTGTGTGTGTTTGAAAGTGGAAAACGCTTTGGGCAGACAGGAAGACAGGTCAGTGCCATACTCACAGATGCATCCTCTGTCATATCAGTGAGTTCCTATTGTCACTAAGCAAATGGATGCAAAACTAGGATCATGGATGATAACTCTAGTCATTTAAAAACGGATTTTTTCCCTAATTACTAGCTGAATAATTAGAAGGAAAATACATCTTCTTTGGTTTCCTCCCAGATGCTGAGAATCTAAGGGCCATGACACTGGACCCAGCTTCACCGCTGCCCCTTGGCTGCAGTGCTCAGATTCCCACGTACCACCAGACAATGAAAACTGGGATTGCCAGTCGGAGAGCCTACACATGGCCTCCCCATGTGACTTAGCTTCCTCAAGCATGGCAGTTCCAAGGTAGTTAAATTTCTTAAATCACTACCCATGGCTTCAAGTGCACATTTTCCAAATAACAAGGAGAAAGCTGCATCTCCTTTTCTGACCTAGTCTTGGAAGTCATGTGGTGTCACTTTCATTGCATTCATTTTGTTGTGCTCACAAGCCCACCCAGATTCAAGAGAAGGGAACCTAGATTCCACTTCTTAAGGAGTCACATTGTATATGACTAAGTGACATGGGAAATAATGTCATGACCATCTTTGGAAAACACAACCTATTGCAGAGCTTATGTAACATTTTCTCTTCCTTATATGCACTTCTGAGATAATCTCTTTCAGTCCCATAAATCTAATTATGAAGTGATGATCCTAAATTTACATCTCCACTGCTGACTCCTACCCTTAGCTCTATATATGAATATTCAGCTCTCTACTTGATATCTCCCCAGCTTCTATCTACCAGGTGCCAGTAGCATCCCTTGCTCCCCCACCCCCAAGTCACCATAATCAAAAATGTTTCTAGATATTGCCAAAGGCCCCTTGTGGACAAAATTGTCCCCAGTTGAAAGCCATTGGTTTAAAGTGATTTTGATTGATTGGTAATTATGTTCTACTCACTAATGTTAAGGTTTTAATAGTAGTCCACGTGCCTACTTCAAGTTTGTTTCTTTGGTCATTTCAAACCCATAAACACGTTTTAATGGAGAGCGAGTTTCAGAGTCCTGTTTGTAACTATTGTTTTTAGAAATGAGGGTTGCTAGCATAATTTTCCTGGCTGGTGGGAATGAAGCCACTGGGTAAGAGAAAGAAATATATATGCACTGTTATAATTAGTGTGTCTGTTCTAGGCTGCATATCAATTTACAGAGCTCTGACCCACGTGTATTGAAAACGAAAGACTTACTTTAGAAACAAGAATTCAGCAATGAATTGTAGGATATTTTTGTCAAGGTGAATTAATCTTTATTTCTCATTAATCCTTTTGTTGCAATCCATTCTCACTGAGCTTTCATAGAGGATGTCCTACATGTTTGTATTATCCATAGTCTCTCCTTTTATTGTAAAATCCATAAAGTAAAGGGAATCAGTTTTTATGCTGTCTTTCAAAACACCCAGCACTATGCGTCTGAATTATTTTTGTTGCTTCTCCCTTTAGTAATGATGACACTACATAACTGCATGGCAGATATAAACAGTGAAGTGACAGTTGTATTCCGCATATGATAGAATGGGTCATTGGCTGCTTTGGCTTCCCTGGAGTCCTCTGTAGTCATACAAAGTATGCACAGAGTGGGCCCTCTGAAGCTACTTGAGCAGAGTTTCTGGAAAGAGTTGATGTACTTTTCCAAAGGATGGAGGCAAAAGGAAGTCCTCGTTGTTCATGAGAAATGTGTGTCCTCCTTGCACGTCAAAGGAGAAATAGTATTGAGTGTTCGACCTGGTGATTTTTTTTTTTTTCCCATGGTTCATTGAGGGTAGAGTTCCCATTTCTTTGGAAGCTAAAATTAGAAGAGCAAATCTCTACTGTGTACTTTACATACAAATGTGAATATATGTATTTCTGATATACGTAATATATACAGCTGATACACAAAATATATATGTAGCTGACACATATTATTATTTTTATATGTATATATTTTTTCCTTATTAGCTGAGTGTGACTTTAGTCAAGTTACTTAATCTTTTTTATATCCCAATTTCCTTATCTGTAAAATAGGGATAATGGGTTTACCTTATATAGTAGTTTTGAGTATGGCATGACTATAATATATAAATACTTAGAATAGTGCACGCAGTGTATGCACTCCATAAACCTAGCTATTGTTAATATTATACTCTCTCTCATACACATTACATTTTTAAATTTATAAACAAGCATTAATTGAGTATGACTTAGTGGCGAGATTATACTAGGTGGGCATTAGACAAGCCAGTGATGCTTCTGCTTTCTTGACGCATACATTGCAAAGAGGAAGACAGACAAAAGCAATTGCACAGATAAATAAAAATAACAGCAATTCATCATGAAAGTCAAGAAGGAAATCAATAAGTAACTACGGTTGGGAATAAGAAGGAGGGTGTGAATGGGAGATGCCCTTATAAAGGTAATGAGGGAATGCGTGTGCGGGGAGGGGGGGGCGGGGCGCGGGGGGAGGAGAAGTGGCATCAGAGCTGCAAATGGAGAGAGGTGGGATTTGGCCTTAGGATTTTAAGGAAGAGTACAGGTAAGGTCAACTGGCTAGAAGCAGGGGGCCTGTCTTCCACTGTCTTGATTCTCCATGTTCCTTTTGCCACTACACCAGGAAATGGGGCTTAGAAACGTACATATGCTGCAGCTTTTTTTCATTAGCTTTATTAGAGACTAAACACGAGTGGGAAACACCTGCAGACCGCGGACTTTTCTTTAGATTTTGAGTTAGTTTGAGTTAGGGTTCAGGGAAGTCAGCTGGGATATGGAAATGAAATCAGGTATTTGTTATAACAAAACCAGTAATTTAGAAATATGCTCAGCCTGACAAAATTTTCTCCTTGCTGCGGCAGATGTCTGGGTCTCCAGAGGCGCATCTTACTCACTGAAGTGTGCTTTTAAATTTTACACCAAGAAAAGCAAAACTTCAGTGTCTTTGATTTTTCATAAGAAAAAGGTTAATTAAAAAAAATGAAAATAAAAGTAATGTACATGCAAAAAGTACAGAAAGTTACGAGAACTAAAACTAACCCCTCCTTTTTCAGGCCATCACTTCTGTCCCCAGTAATTTCCTCAAAGGTAACCATTTACCTTCTTATATATTTTTAGGAAAATATAATTCGATCTTATAGTACAGGTATTGTATATGCGTGTGTGTGTGTGTGTGTGCGTGTTTCAAAGTCCTCCCAAATAAGATTGTATTATAAACAACGATATATACTTTACTTTTCCATTTAACCAAATGGCTTAGAGACTGTCTGAGTCCATGGAGATAAATTTTTCTTTTTAATGGCTCCATAATGTCTTGTTTTATGAGGATATCATATTTTTTTTATATTTTATATTTTACCATACTCTTTTTAATAAGCTTTTGGATTATGGGGTGCCTGGGTGGCTCCGTTGGTTAAGTGTTTGCCTTCGGCTCAGGTCATGATCCCGGGGTCCTAAGGTCAAGCCCCGTATCGGGCTCCCTGCTCAGCGGGAAGCCTGCTTCTTCCTCTCCCCCTGCCCCTGCTCCTGCTCTCTCTCTCCTCTTTCTTGTGCTCGTGCTTGCTCCCTAATAAATATATAAAATCTTTAAAAAAATAAGCTTTTGGATTATATTCCTGCTTATTTTTACTGTACATGATTCTGTAAATCATCAATGGGAACCTTATTTTTCGGTAGAGTCAATTCTAATAGGGGACTGCTGGGTCAAAGGATGTTTATTCATTACTGATTTTGATCATTATTAAATTGTACTAAAAAATGTATACCAATTAGAAATTCCCATCAAAATTGTCAGAATTCTTAAAACTTGTCTCTCCATAGTTGCATTAACACTGAATATTATTTATTTATTTATTTTTAAGTTTTTATTTATTTATTTGAGAGAGAGAATGAGATAGAGAGCCTGAGGCGGGGGAGGGTCAGAGGGAGAAACAGACTCTCCGCTGAGCAGGGAGCCCGATGTGGGACTCGATCCCGGGACTCCAGGATCATGACCTGAGCCGAAGGCAGTTGCTTAACCAACTGAGCCACCCAGGCACCCAACACTGAATATTATTAAACTTTAAAAATTTTGTCAGTCTGATAAAAGAAAAGTTATATGTGATTTACATTTCTTTAATTATGAGTCAGATTGAGAACTTTTTTGCATATTATTGGCCATTTTGTTTCTGTATCTGTTAATTGGCTACTTATATTAATTGTTCACTTTGCTTTTCTCTTTTTCTTTTTGTCTTTTTCATTGCTAATTTGTACAAACTATTATATAAGTCAGAAAATTAGCTCTTTGACTATAGAAATATGGTACACATTTTTTTCCTTCTTTTTTGCCATTGATCTTTTAACTTTGCCTATGCTTTTTGTCATTTTCCTTAACAGTTTCTCAGTTTTGTGTCATGTTTAGGAAGGCCTTAATTACAAAATTAAAGAAATATTTCCCCATGTTTTTTCTTAATACTTCTATGGTTTTATTTTGTAATTGGAAATCTTTGATCCATCTGGAAATTATTTTGACATAAGGAGTCATTCTCTTTTCAAAATGATGAGGCAGTTGTCACACACTGTTTATTGAATAATATGGAAATGACTCATTATTATTCTAGTAAAGTGTATTGGCCTGGATTTTGGAATCAGAGATAACTAAATCCAAACCTCGGTGTTTAGTGTCCTTGCCTCGTCTTCACTATAGGGTTGATACTGCTGGATCTTATCTGAAGCCTTTGTGGCCAGATTGTTTCACTAGAGTTCAGCACATTCAGATCTCCACCTGCATCCCCAGGGTTGAACCTACTTATTAGGAGCTTACATGGTGCCAAGACATGGTAGTTGTCATCTCTTCCTGCTGGTATCCACTGAGACACCCATATTTTACCAGGTTTCAGGTTGTTGATCAACTCAGATCCCTTTTCAAACTTGAATGGCCTTGTCTTCTCAGATACTCTCAGCTCTCTCACTCTTTCAACTACTTTTGAATGCCTCTTCTTGAACAGGATGGATGGCTCTGCTCTCCTGAGTCTCTCTGGGTGGGACCCTGGGGACTTCTCTGCAGCTATCTCAGGCCCTTCTACCAAAACCTCTGTGCAACTGCCTTTATTCCTGTGTCCTCTGTGCCAGGCTGGAACCTGGGAATTCTCTGTGAGGCTCTTGGGCTGCCTGACCTCCACCCACAAACCCCACCCCCCTCACCTTCCCAGTTCCCTAAACCCATCTGGAGGCTCCAGCATTATCAACCCTCCTCTTGTTCAGACACCCATGGCAGTTCAAACATCATTGTTTCCTCCAGCCCCCATCTCCTCTCCCATTCCCACTGGAAGCTTCATCTAGTCTGGGGGTGGTGGGTAGGAAAAAACTGGTTCTGACTGCAAGTACTTATCATTCCAGATCTTTTTGTCCTATGCTTGGATATCTCAGTCTTTGAAACTCCAAAGCCAAGGATTTGAGTCTTTTGTTCTCTTCTCCAAAATATCAACCCTGCCCTAAGGCAATGGATACTCAAAGTCTTTGAATAGGGAAGGGACACAGATTAAGAAAGAATTACTGAGGAGAAAGCACATTAGTTAATATATTAGACTCTATTCCTCTGTTACTATTGTATTTAATACTATAGAAAAAAACAGCTATCAAGACTTTCAAATAAAAGATTAAACAAAGTAAAATTTATTGCTTCTCCAGGTTTAACAAAACAATTTTAGGGGTTTTAAAATCACCAATATAGAAAATGTCAACATAGGAATTTTGCTAAACTTGATGGACATTAGCCAATTAGTGAATGTTATATACACTGCTAAGTATGCTTCATTATTAGCTGTTTTCAACCTATCTCGCCTCCCAAAGAATTAGAAATTCATAACTCACACCTGACCCACAGAAAATCTCTAACCATTCTAATAGAAAAGCCCCTAGATATCCCATTTTCATGATTTAGTCTCCCTTTGCCAAAAAAATTGTATATAAAAATGTTAACATCTGGGTCTAAATTTGTATTACAGTAAAACTAATTGTCTCGGAGCTAATAAAACCACCCTCCTCTCCATAACTTTGTAAAATTCTGGAACTCTCCCAGCATTTCGAATATCATGCTTTCTTATAGTCTAAATTTTTTATTGGGAGGAAGCAATTGAAGGGCTGCCTTAATTATTCAGATTTATTTTTCCTTTTGTATTTTGAAGATTCTGAGGCAACATTTCACTGGTCACCAAAATAATTTGCGAGAATAAACTAGGGCCATTTAAGTGAATGAAAATATTTAAAATTATTTTATAGTGCATCAAGGATTTTCACTAAGAATTATTCTGCACTGGGCGCCTGGGTGGCTCAGTCATTAAGTGTCTGCCTTCAGCTCAGGTCATGATTCCAGGGTCCTGGGGTCCAGTCCCACATAGGGCTCCCTGCTCGGCAGGAAGCCTGCTTCTCCCTCTCCCACTCCCCCTGCTTGTGTTCCTGCTCTCGCTATCTCTCTCTCTGTCAAATAAATAAATAAAATCTAAAAAAAAAGAGAATTATTCTGCACTGAGAAATTGATAAATTTGACTGAAAATATCGCAGTCACTAAAAGTAAGGTTTTTTTAGATTTCCCAAAGCCAAGAAAATGTTAGCATTATGTTCCCCCTACAATTGTGGAAGTACGTCTATATAATGCTTGAATTTAAATATGGATCACTAATTACAGTTATAACTACTAAATTGTCCCTGAGTGGGTTTATTTAGTATTCAAACGGTACCCTAGAGGAGGAATCTTTTATCTCTAGAGCTGTCATAGATAAGTAACATAATCAAAACAGTCTCCCTGATGAAAATTTATTTTTAACTTGAAAGAACACATAGTGACCACCCACCCACTCACTGAGTTTTGCTGGTAAATAGAATCCTTGCTACAAAATAAATTATTCTTGCGAGGAATTCAGGGTAAACTGAGTCCAATTTGGACCTTGTCCAAGGAAATTTACTTAGTGTAAATACCAGAGAAGAACTTCATTTGAAAACTTCATCTATATGTGGTGTCTTGATTGGCAGAGTGTCTAAGGACGTGTCACAGCAGGTTCTTAGTGAGGTAATTTAATTTGTTAAATTAAATAATTAAATTTATTCTTCTTGTGCCCTGGGGTGGTAAAGAGGAGCTGGGGATGTGGAGAAAAAAGAGCATAGTAAATTTTGATGCTTACTTTAAAGTCTGATTGATGATGAAAGACTCGGGTGCCTGGGTGGCTCAGTCAGTTAAGCATCTGACTCTTCCTTTCAGCTCAGGTCATGCTCTCAGGGTTGTGTGAGATGGAGCCCCCCATCAGGCTCCACCCCCAGCACAGAGTCTGCTTGAGATCCTCCCCCTCTGTCCACCCCTCCCCCCACCACTTGGGGGCTGCGCGCCCTTGTGCTCTCTCTCTCAAATAAATAAATAAATAAATAAATAAATAAATAAATAAATAAATAAAATCTTTAAAAAATAAAGAAAGAGAAGACTCATTCCTCCTGCAGATTCATTTATGTTGTCAAAGAAAAGGACATTGTGTGAAGTTTTGGTTTGGAGGAACCAGTATGAAAATTATGCCACCAGTTATCTATAATCAGATTGTGGTATTCTTATAAAGTGAGGATACTACTGACTCAAATTGACAATGGTTAAGAATTCACTAATTTTGCCTAGATGGCAGGGAAAAAACACACACAAACACAGTATAGAAAAGTTTTCATGAAAACTTCAAATTTGATTCTTTGTATCACATTTATCCTTTAATAAGTGGAGGAAATAGGTAAAAATAATATTACTTAAGGAGATGAAGAAATATAAAAGAGAAGTGAAAAATGAATTCCTAGATATTTACTCCTGAAAAAATTTAACCTTCAAAAAAAAATTCAACTCTTGAAGCAAATGATAATTGCTTAATTCCTATAATTCAGTTAGGGGACTTGGGAAATGAAAAGGCAGAACGTGTAGAGTAGGGGTGGTACTTTTGTGGAATTTCTGAGTAATAACTGTGTATATTGTTTGTAAAAATAGAAAAGCTAATGATGAAAAATAGACGGATGACTGGATAATATATTTTTTAATCTTCTGTAATATTTTTATTTACTTTTCAAAAACCCATATCATTCAATATAATATACATTATTATAAGCCAGGGAAATAACATAGTCTTCAGAGCAAATTTATAATGAAAAGTAACAGTAGCCCAAGTATTTAAAATTCTAAGTAACTTTGCTTTTAGCTTTGCTGATCCCAAGGAAAGTGACTACAGAAAGCATCACATTCCATCAAAGTTACTTAGCCTTTTGTTACTCTTTAAAAAAATGCCTCTTGGCTGATTTACATAGCCAATTCTGATACAAGATTATATCAATTAGCAGGTTTGCTAGCTTTTTGTAGAAATTTGCAATTATTCATCCTCTTTTAAACCATAAAATAATAGAGACTTGATTTATACTGTACTATATATATATATATATATGGATTAAAGTATAGAATGTAATTTATTTATCTGGTGCTATTATGAAGGGCAGAGAAGAGAAATCACGAAAAAAGTTTATGGGAACCAAGCTGAGGAGACAGGGGAGCACATCTGGGTCCTATTCACTTCCTATATAAATCACTGAGAGCATTTCCATTGAGTGTCATAGGGCAGCAATTAGACTCAGAGAAATAGGTCAGTACTTTCTTAACATTTTTTTAGTCACATCTCCCACCACACACACTCTTTTAAATAGTTATTTGCAGTTTACCAGTGAGAACCTTAAGTATTTGAGTATGTTAAATATTCAGTTATGATAGTTAAGTAAATAAAGCTGTTGAGGTCTGTCTTGCATGCACAACTCCCTTGTTGACTTTCACAACCATTCAGAAGACTCCTGCTCATTTTAAGAACTTTCACTGTCTAAAATTTTGTTTGCCACTTAAGATAAAGAAAAATCTTAAAATGGAAGAAGTTTAGGAAGACAAATAGGAAGCTTTGTCTATTTGAGTGAATGAATGTATAAGTGAATGAACTAGCGCATCATATTGATGGCCTGGTCTGTGCCAGGTGCCGCACAAGGCACCAGATATTACTAGCTCTCCAGGATCTCACAGCCCAATGAGATACAGCAATGCCAACAACAGACCCTTACGCTATGTGAACAAAGAGGTATTAAGAAAGTGCTCTCTATGGAACATAAAATAGGAAGTGATAATTCTGCCTCAGTGGTGGTTTGGGCTTGAGTTTTGATCTGAGAAAGTCAGAGAACGGGTAACATTTTAGCTAATTTTGAAAAATGAGTAGAATTTTCCTAAAAGAATGTTTGGGGAAGAGCAAAGGTGCTGATAATTTTTAAGTAAAAGAGGGACAGGATGAACTTTGGTTGTAGAATGAAGGCTGCTGTAGTATAAAGAATGGAGTGGGATGGAGAGAGCCTGGATTCAACCAGATAACGGTCGCAGGACGTTATTGGAGTATAAAATAAAATAGAGCACAGTGACACCCCCCTACTGTGGAGTGATGGAGGGGCAATGGAAAATGATTTCAAGTCTTCTAACTTAAGAAGGACCTTTACCTGGGAGTGAGACTATAAAAAGAGATGGTCTGGG
Organism: Mirounga leonina; assembly: GCF_011800145.1. Taxonomy (NCBI): domain Eukaryota; kingdom Metazoa; phylum Chordata; class Mammalia; order Carnivora; family Phocidae; genus Mirounga; species Mirounga leonina. The sequence continues at coordinate 9,494,866 of NW_023270702.1, forward strand.
GGCAAAATAGTGATGATTACTGGTCACATACGGGGAGGTGTACTAAAAACAGGTCTGGGATTTAGTTGAGGGATACAGGCTGTGGATAATTGTATAAGAGCCATAAACCTGTAAACAGGTAGATGTAGACCAAGGCTTCTCATATTTTAAGCTGACTAATTCTTTGCTTGGGAAGGCTGTTCTGCGTACCATAGGCGGTGTATTGTGGGAGGTTTAGAAGCATTCCTGTCCTCTACCCACTAGGTGACAGGAACCAGCATCTCTTGCAGTTGTGACAACCAAAAAATGTCTCTGGACATTGCTTAATGTCTCCTGGCAGCAAAATCATGCCCTGTCAGGAACCGCTGGTACAGATGAAACCTGGATGAGATTGCTATTGACTGAGTGGAGGGGCGGGAGGTGGAGGAGGAGGACTCGGTAAGAGATCGGGAAAATGCTCATAAAGAGTGAAAGAAAGTTGCGTCAACGGAGCCAGGCAAGGCCCGAGTTACCAAAAGGTGTTTGGATGCCAAACCCTACCCAGGACAATGAGAAAGACCTCAAAGCATTTTCCAAATGTTTGGAATGAATTCTTTCCTTTTGAATCCCTTGTGAACTACTGGATTGGTAGGTTTTAAGCACATTAATAGAGAATGAAATGTGAGTTTATTTCTACCATCAGACACTGTTAACTGTGATAAAAAGAATCAACTATTTATAAGAGTAAGTTAATTCCCCAGAGCTTACACTTAAATTTATTAGTATGGTTTGTATTAACACTCCTAATTTTTAAACACCCACTGTTTTTGTTTAGCTTACAGTTTTGAGGTCTTTGGATTGGGTGATCTGTGAGTTACTGTGAAACAGCTTCAGTGGAGACCTCCTGAGGATCTGAAAGTGACATTGTAGGATGGAGAAGAGGAAGTGAGAAAAAGCAGAGACTGCCGATCTGTATTACTTCTTTAATGGATTGGTTAGAGAAAGACAGAGGAGGAGAACAAGGCAAAAGGGACAGAGAGATGTTTTATCTTAGGGCAGGAGAGATTTGCAAACATGGTGGACTGATAGGCAAGTGCCAGGGATTCCAAATCATATAGAACTTCAGGCTGGCCCAGAATCTTTTCTTCAGGAAGAGCTCAAAATGCAAATAATACTAATTTTGAAGGAGAGCATGAGAATGAATTACAGCAGCAACACACTTATTTTATAACTATATATATTAATTGTTACAAGACAAAATGATTAGATTGGGGACAGCATGTCATTTATAATACAGTCAAATCCTGTCTGTGATTTTGCCTCTAGACTGGGTCACCTTAGTTGTAGTGATGATTTTCTTTTCTTTCTTTTTCTTTTTTTCTTTCCTTTTTTTGGCCTCTTCCTTCACCCTTTTCTTTTGCTTCTCCGTAACTAGGATGGGGGCAGGAGACTCACACAGCCCTTGGAACAAGCCTAATTCTGTTTGCCCTGGAATTGAACCACTTTTGCAGTAACATATCTCTTCAAGGGAAATCAAGAGAGAAAAAGTCTTTACTATTGCCAGTAACTTTCTTGTTGTACAGACATTATCTCTATATGAAAAAAACCATTCTTCTAAACATCTTAACTTGCATGCATGCATGCATGCACCTGTGTGTGTGGGGTTTGCTTCAGTTTCTGGGTTCCCATCATGGCTGTACAACTTGGCTGTATGGCCTTGGGTATCTTATTTATTCTTTCTAGATTTCAAGCCCTTCATTTGCACAATGAGCAGGTGGGACTCGATAAGCTCCGAGGTTGTTTCTGGCTTTAAAATTCTATAATTATATGATTTCCTTTCCGCATTATCTTTGTTTGGTAAGAGCTTGCCTTAATCTGATCCATTCCTGAGCAAAATCTCTCAGATTGACTTGAAGCTTCAATTTTTACTCTGGTTCTCACACCTTTTTGTTTATTAGGTCATAAGTAATGAGCTCGGAACGCTTAAGAACTTGCTGGAGTTCATGTAGGTTGTTCATCAGGGGCGGGGACAGAGTGAAAAAGACAGTTAAGGTTTCCCAATTCTCCACTGCAGTATTTAAATCCAAGAGAACAAGCCACCTATGAAAATGAAGAATCTTTGCATATCTGTCCTTTCTTCAAAAGACCTCAAAGCATTTTCCAAATGTTTGGAATGAATTCTTTCCTTTTGAATCCCTTGTGAACTACTGGATTGGTAGGTTTTAAGCACATTAATAGAGAATGAAATGTGAGTTTATTTCTACCATCAGACACTGTTAACTGTGATAAAAAGAATCAACTATTTATAAGAGTAAGTTAATTCCCCAGAGCTTACACTTAAATTTATTAGTATGGTTTGTATTAACACTCCTAATTTTTAAACACCCACTGTTTTTGTTTAGCTTACAGTTTTGAGTGTTAGAAACTATAATAATAAACTCCTCTTAAATTCCCTCACCGTGTGACTGTTACTATGGAGGTGGAAAGAATTATCACCGGAGAGTCATTAACTAGACAATAGGTTGTCCTAAATAACATAGTTTTTCTTGGGATTAAGAGTGGACACACACACACACACACACACACACGAGTGGACCAATTTTCACTTCTGTCTTAGAACTTTCATTTAAATGGGACTTTTTTCCTAACCTAAGATATAAATTGTATTCCCACATGAGGTTTAGCATTTGTCAATGAAGGTCCTTGCTTAGCCTTTAAGGTAATGGTTTTCATGACTGTCTACCCATCGCCATTGAGCCAAGCATTTCAGTTATATCACATTCTCTTCTCACTGACGCCGGCTTGCAGGTATTAGGGCGGTGCAACCTGAGCCCAGAGTATTAGCAAGCTCATGTGCACATGGTGAATTGGAAGTTGGATTGCTTTGAGATAGAAAACAGTGTTCTCCAAGTGTTGGCCACTCCATTCTTTGCGTATGAGTGGGAAGGGGGAAGCAGGAGGAAAATAGCAGAGAGGAAATAAAGAAAGGCACCCAGGTGGTTAAGGTGGGCTAAGAAGACCTTTGTACCTTCTGAGGAACAGTGATTTAAAGGTGCCAGAGATGAGCTGGAGAAGCATTCCTACGCACGGAACCCTTGGAGCCTCACCAGGACTTGCGGGGGGCACCCCTCCAGGGGTTATTGCTTTGTTCACTTCTGTTGTCATGACAGATCGACACTGGTTGGAGTCATAATTTTTGGAGAATTATTTCACTGTTTTGTATCAATATTTCTCTTTGTGAAATCTGGGTTGGTCTACCAGTATGACCACAGCTTCCTCCCTTCTCCACTGTAGAAAAGAGCTGGGAGCATCCTTTATTCTAGTCAACACTCTTTGTTTCCCTTCTTATAGCCTTCTTATTAATCAGGGTTTTTTTCCCCTTCTGCTTTCTTTTTTAAATTTTTTTTTCATCTGAAATACTCTTCTCACCCAAATCTCGTATTTTCTTCAGAACACCTTTCCATATTTATGTTCTGTGGAAAGCCTTTGATGGCTAAACTGAATACACAGATATCTTTATTTTTTCACCTTTTCAGCCTTGATGTATTCAGTTCATACCAGCAAGCTATTATTGTCTTCCAGTGGTCTACTTGGGAAATCCAAAGGGTTCTTGTTCACCTCCCATAATATCTAGCACAGTGCTGGGCCCCAAATGCTTCCGGAATGAATCATTACATGCTGAAGACGTGAAAAGATAAAAAGAAAATCATCTTGAAGCTCTTCTGGCAAAAGGTCAATTGGAATTTATGACAAATGTCAGTGACTGAGGACGAGATATGGGTGTTGTTCCCAGATATGAAAGGGAGATGACACTAGCATGGAGAAATGTGAAGCAATTGTTCTGTATTCTTAACAGTTCGTGTGTAATCCTAAATGATACACATGGGTTGGCTTGGTGTGCTCAGTCTGATTCCAGGGATATCTCGGGCTTATTTAACAATGCTACCCTTAGAACAATATTAGCATACTAATCTATATGACTGGCCGTGAACCACATTCCTAGGTATCTTTTAACTAGGTGGATTGAGACTATTGCCCTAGATAACCAGAATAACATTTAGCATGATGGCCTCGGATTGTAAGAGGGCAGTATCGGAGGGAAAACTCATGGATTTAAATCATTTTTCCTTTTCTAGGGTTCTCACCAACACACCTAGTGAAACACAGTGAAAATTGCTCTGAAGTTTAAATAGCTCTTTCTTTTCCCTTGCTTATGCTGTGTTATCACTCCTGTACACTTCACTGGGCTTGAAAATTGCAAAAGAAAGACACAGCTTCCCCACCTACCCACCCCCAACTCCCCCTCCCCCCACCCCCGCTCCTAAACTACTCTGTTTATAGTCAGTTTGCCTCCCTGGATCTTCTGTTTTAACACATGCTGTAGTGTTCAGATTGCAAGCACAGCGGAGGGATGTTTAAATCCTAAAAACAAACTGTTTTCATTGCAATGTGTAAAACGACATTCCATGAAGACATTTCAATTAATATTAGCTGAGTGAGGGGAGTCTTCTCTCCGTGGCCTGTTCAGTGTTTGGCCTCTCTCTGCTGAGGCTGCCAACCGGGGTGCTGCCAATTAATGCCAGCTGTGATCTATTGTTTGCTTCGGACACCTGGCAAGTCCCAGACCGTCAGAACCCTGCAACCGGCAGCTGGCTTGGTGCAAGCTGCCAGACTTCAGGGATTCTGAGATCTCTTAGCGAAGGTAGGGGGCCATCTTGTTTTAGTTAAGGGAATAGTCCGGAATAGCCAGCTTCAAATCCAAGATGACTTACGTTAAACAACCCCCAAATTTGGGGAGGATCAGCCCAAGCCTCTAAGCCTCACATCTCACTTCAGGTCCCCATAGGGCAGTCTTTTAAAAAATAAACAAATGTTCCTAATCCTTTCTTATAACGTCCCGGCAAGTCCCGGTTACGCCGGAAAGGTATTTTCAGGATTCCACATTATCTCTAGGAGGTGCTCAGTTTGGTCCAGTTGTGCTATAATTTTATTTTACATGTGTTGAAAAAAATGCATGTCCTTCCTCTGTCTAAAATGTTATTACTGCCGTGCTCCATCTGATTTTCTTACTAATAGGGTCTCGGAATCCATTTATTGAGTGCTTATTATGCGCCTGGCACTAAGTGCTTTACAAGTTTTAGTATTTCATTTCATTTATCTTAAACAAGCATGCCTCAATTTAGTAGTAATGTCAAATGTGTGAAAACTCAGTCCGGTGAAGGGTTTTCTTTGTTCACCTCCACATACTACTGCTCTTCAATGATGATCATGCTTTATTCTGAACTTGAGTTCACTTGGAGGAAGAACTTGAGCAGAGCATGACTGCATTTCGCTGCGGTGGGCTTGTTTGGCAAGCTGTCTCATTCCTCCTCCTTTGTTTGGCGGTTTCGGGGGAGTTCTGACGTTTCCTCTTAGGCCTCTTGAATTGTAAATGTCAGGAGGACAGAAACTGCCTGTGTCACATTTGTGCCTGCCCTACAATTTGTAAATCTTCATAAAGCCCCGTAGGAATAGCAGATAATGCCAGCCACTACTTCTCCCGGGAGAGAGAATGTTGAGAGGGCCCTGGCCAGGTAACTGACCCAGAAATATGAAGAGATATTTTGTCTCCTGGTGCTTATTTTCCTATGAATGAAAAGGATCCAGGACCTAGGATCCAGCCCTTCCATTCTGGGCTCCTAGGCCATCTTTCTGGAGCCTGTTGATCGCATTAAATACACAGTTACTTTTTAGTGTTGATCATCGGAGGCTAAGATGAAGCCTTTTGCACTTGATTTATTCAGTACATGATTCCATGTCTCAAGAAGTGAAAATCCAGTGAAGTAAGCCACCACTTTAGCTCTCATTAACAACTTGATCCAAATCCACTCAAAATGCACACTCTTGAAGTCATCAGGTGATGATAATACGATTTGTTTGCTGAGGTCTGTTAGTTCAATTGAGTAATTATAAATAGAATTCAGAAGCTATTTCGAAATATTTCATTTCTTATAAATCAATCTAAAATTTCCAAAGGAGTTAAGTTTTACATTAATGAAATATACAAATAATATAAAGATGAGAGCACTTCCAGGTTCCATGTACAAAATTGCAGAGCCATTGCATACCTTTCTTTGAAATAAGTTGTGTAAAATCCAGAAAATGGGAAGGGAAAATTGGAAAAAAGATAGTCCAGATTATTTCTTCCAGACAGATCGTGATCAGTTTTTAATTTATGTGAGACATTCGACACATTTCATATTGACCAGCTTGTTTGGAAATCTAGAGTCAAAGCCTTCTCTGGTCTAGACTTGGTGAACTCTCTGAGCAGAAGAGTATGTGTTGGCAGAGAGCTATGCCACTTTATTCAGGGTTTGATCCAGGGCAGAATTAAAACCATACTTTGTTCTACCCCCCATACACTCATTCAAGACTGGAAGTTTGCTTCTATAAACAAAAGGCCATCATCACTTCTTCCTCTGTTGTTTAGATCTTTGGAAATCAAGTCAATTCTCGGAGGTCCTATATATAATTTCTGTAGCCTAAAGAGCAAATCAGAAATATCTCCACTCTCCCTACACTCCCTTGACACTATTAGATCTAGAAGAGGCCTCAGAATCTACATAACGTCACTACCAGAATAGTATCCCTCTTAACTATAATTCTTCTAAGTGTTGGTGTTTTTCTTCTGCTGTACTTTATTACATAAATGGGAACACGATGGTTTTAAGCACACCGAATAGCCACTGTAGTCAGGTGAACGTGGCTTGATGCATTTTCTCCTGATGAAAGATCTGTTGGCGGTTAGAATAACATTTTGGGATGCTAGCCAAGCCAAATCTTAAGACCTTTTTGGTTTTGACCACTGCAAAGGAGCCGCTGGTTTCTTGAAATAGACCCAAGGTGTTTTACACCTGATAGGAATTACTGAGCATGTTGAACACGGGTTCAAGAGATTTTTTTCACTTCAACTAAAAAAAAAAAAAAGTTGTGCAGGGAACATAGGTAAGCTTAGAATATGGCTATTTTTAACTGAAAATGTACTGACTTTCTTTTTGAAGATGCTGATACAACTTCTGACACTGTTGGTGATGAGTGGTGTGTAACAGCCGGTTCAGCTCTGAGCTATCAAATACCAAAAGGGAATCTCCTAACTACAAATCCCAGGACACCAGACCAGCTCCTAACAGCCCTCTCTTCCTGAGTAGGTCGGGGATGAGGAACTTAGGGGAGAACTGACTGCCTAAACACTGAAGGAAGGAGAAAACCCCCAAGGAAGACCATTGAAAGATTAAGTCACATGGTTTGAATTTGATACAATGTGGGAATTCCAGTTCAATTCTGATTTATAACTAATTTCTTCTAACAGCCTTTCTCTTGTACAGAGAGATCAGTTTGGATAAAGGAGACATAGCTCTGAGAATGCAGTTTCTCAGTGAGTCTAATAGGCAAGTTCTGTAATCAAAAAGAGGATGTCAGCAGGGAGGCCTAATCATATGTTTTCTTAAACCAAACTCCTTTTCTCCTTTTCATTAGGCTTTCTTGAGGCAATTCAGCTAATTAATGATAATAAATAGTTATTGAACACCACTAATATTCTAAATCCTCCAGTGTCATGCATTTGGAAGGAAAAAGGACCGATAGATAAACTCAGAAAGTGTGTGTGCGTGTGCATGCACACAAACACACACACACACACAGCAATATGCCTTCAAATGGGAATTATGGTTGTAAAGTAGGAAGACCTATATAAAAGACGAGATGGCTTAAGTCACAGAGATAGCTGGAACCTTCACTCTGTGTGATTATGTAGACATCTCCTCATACATAATAGGTGTAAGAATAATCATTTCCACATCTGTATTTGGACTTTGGTCCCATCCCTTAATCAGAGTCATAAATCCCATGAAGCTGGATTAATCTCATTTTATGGATGGTTGTAAAGAAAATGCTGTCGTTTGGCTTTACCTAAGGAAACACGAGAGACCTTTGCAAAATGGAGATGTGGGAAGGGATGTTCGGACAGTATGGTAACCCAGAGACATCCTGGGTTTGCTCTTGTTATCTAGAGTGGAACGAAGGGATCTCATTGCAGTGGGAGTGGGGGGATAAAAAGAGCTTAGCCTTTGGGGTCAGGCAGCTCTAAATTTGGATTATGGCTCTACAGTGGACTAGCTTTGTGACTTTGGACATATTACTTAACCTCTCTGAGCCCTAGGTTTTATTTTTAAAATAGAGATAATATCCAGATTACAGAATTGTTTGGGGGAATTAGGGGTGATTATGTAAAGCATAGAGTATGTGGCATTTGATAATTGGTAGCTGTTATTGGTATTATTGTTTGATTCCAAAGCTGAACAGGCCTCAGAAACCATAATCAGACAGCTCACGTGTGATCATGATGGAGCACTCTCTTCTGAAAAAGCACATACAAAGTTACATCCTGGGAGAGGAATCATGGATCAATTTTTTTAATGGCACAGAACGTAATTTGTCACAGATTAAACTTCATTTGGTAGCTCTCCTTGGTACGCGTCTTTCTTGTACTTTGTACTTTGATGTTCCTCCTTTTCCCAAGAGAGAAACTTATCTGGATTTTTGAAAAAAGCACATGTTTCCAGCTTGATTTGCATCTGGTCACTTGCGGATTTCCTCTTTCCTTTTTGAGAATCTCCCTAGCTTAATGGGAGCTCTCCCTCTCAGAGTTGCTCAGATCATAGGGTAACCTGCTAATTTGAAAGTAAGCTCATAACTGAGTTTGAGCATCTAGTGCATCGTATGCTAACTGCAGTTGATAACGTATTGTATAACTGACATTTGCTAAGAGAGTGGAACTTAAATGTTTTCACCAAAAAAAGGGGGTGAATATGTGAGGTGATGCATGTGTTAATTAACCTGATGAGAGGAGCCCTTCCACAATGCATAAGAATTGACATACTTATTGACAAACATTGACATCATCACGTTGTACCCTTTAAATATCTTATTATCTTATCTGTCAATTATAACTCAATAGAGCTAGGGCAAAACGTAAATTCATGATGAAAAATCCAGTGCAAAGAGGTACACACATGCCTATTAGAGAAAGTCAGGCGCAATAGATTCACATTTGTGTAGTCGTGACATTTTTGCAATTTTTTTTCCCGAGCAGCCTCAAAAAACATGTTAACAAGACTACTTGAAATTAATACTCTGCTATTAGAGTGTATACAGATGGGCTCACTCTCTTCCTTTTTACCGTGCTGCGTGCTGGATTCCTAGAAGACACGACGTGCTCCCTCCTTAACGAATTCCATCCCTCAGATCAATAATGATTGGCATAAGGCCAGGTCAACTTCTCCAGGACTCTTTACAAGACCTTGTCCTCTATTTTGCTTTTATTAGTTCTTCCCACTCTCATTTCTCTCACTGTTACATTTTTCGTTGGCTTAAGCTCTCAGTAGTCTTGCTTTCTTGCCAACTTGAAAAAAAATTAAAGTATAAAACCAAGCTAGTGCCGAGGTGGGTTTCCCCCAACTCTAAGTACTAATTATATAACCACCACTCAAAACTCAACCCAGTAAGTCCAATTTGTTTTCAAATACAGGCAACTCCTGAGCCTTTGCATTCGGAGAAGTCTTTGTGTCCATTTGTTGGATTTAGAACAAACTGCCTATGCAAATGAGCGGGGAGCCCCCGTGCTTCAGCCTTCAGCTGCCCACACCCTCAGCTGCCTCTCCACCATTGAAGCCTATAGTTCTTGTGAAGAAGCCTGTTGTGAAAGTTAATGGTTATAAAAAGCACTTATTTACATCTGTTTTAGTGTAGCCATGAAGAGTGCAATTAATTAAGAAGTCTCTGGTGTGGTAAGAATAATCATACAGCAGGAATGCAAACACATGATTTCCAAAGAGAATTTTATTCCATATGGAATTTTTCCCCTAACTAAGAATTAATTGCAACTTTAAAGAAGATTTGATTGTGTCTATGAAAAACATTTTAACTACTGAGGAATTCTAAATGACTTCAATGTAAATTTTTCTTTCTTTACATTGTTAGAGTTGAGGGAAGAGCTTTGATCAAGCTCTGAATTATAGAATTTATTAAAGGGAAGAGGATAACCTTCAGATGTCTTCTGTGGTGAAATGTTGAAGCTAAAAATTTTAAATGTTTGCAGACTAAAGACATATTCCGCTGTGAGGCCCAAGAGGATAAACAAAATGTGACATGTTTTATTTTGTTACTTAACCCTTGTTTAAAAAAGCACAACAAAAAATGTATATAAATCATATTTTTATGCCTTTCTGAAAACATGGACATGGATTTTTGGTGATTAGCCTCCATGTAGCGGCATCATGCCAGGTGGTCTGCAGGATATATGCAAATAGCTTGCGTTTTGGTGTGGCAATTTCTTAAAGCTGAAAGCATTTAAATATATACAGCATAAATGCTGGGAAGGGATACCCTTTCCTTCTGTTGCCATGTGCTACACATTCCAATATTTTGCTGTCGCCCAGCAATGAATAATGCAAAGAGCCGAGGAAGGAAAAAACAAAAACATGCAGTCGAACGCGAGACTGGCAGAGAAATGCTGCCCATTGCCGCTGAGGTACGGAAGATGAATGTGACGCGTTAAAGACGGGTGGTGGGGGCGAAGCCAGGCGGAGAACATATTTGGATCAAATGCAGTTACAAGTTTCTGTGAAAAAAAATTCCAATCAATAACAAAGAGCTCTTATCACATGCAACTTTAATTTGATTGGCATGGCATTTCCATTATATGCTAATGAATTACGGATGATGAGAACCACTGCCGCCTTCTGAGTGCAATTGAACATTCATCAATCAGTTACTTAAATGCCAGACTGTCTGAAATATTAAAGGAAGTTGTTGCTATTTTGGAGATGAAAGTAAACAAACTGGAAATCTTGAATTAATTGAGAAAAGGACACACGTTGATAAGGAGGATTTGGTAAGTTATTACTTCTCTGAGTGGATGTCAGTGCAGGTATATTCTATTCTCCGTGGAGTAAGCAGGTCCCTGCCAAGCTCACAGGAAAATAAATTCTCTTAGGTGAATCCTGTTTTTCTGTTGACTAGCATTATACAATTATTGACTATTACTCTAGGGGAAAAAAGCTGGCCCTAGACCATACAAAGATCACTCAAGGATGCAACACTTTTGACAATACATATTTAAAGGAAAACAACCATCTACCAAAACATTAAAAATAATCTTCAAAATATCAGCAACATTCAAATAATTACAGTGGAGTAACAGTATTCAAGTCCCTATAAAATGAAAATACAAAAAGAAAAAAAAAACCCTCAAAATACCTGATATATTCAAGTTATTAAAATGATTAATTTTTCACCTTTTACCCACAAAAAGACAAATTGTTTGGTGTTTGAGAATTTTGACAAAGCTTTTCATCAGTCTCAAGCCACCTAAAGATTTCTAAGTTTATTTTTTCACCATCCTTTCCATTTTTCTTTTACTTAGCATCTTCCTTTAATAATTTTAAATATGTTCTTCCTAATAATTTTAGAACATTACGCTCTGGCCTAAAATATCTAATCTTGGTAAAACAAAAATTCTGTTCTGATGTTTGCTGAGACACAGTGAGCTTGAGTATGTAGGTAATGGTAAAGACTATCAATCTGCAAGTATTTTTATGTGAGAAAAAAATGATTTGTTACCATTACTTCACACCCATGAAGATGAGTACTCTCACAAAAACAGAAAATAACAGGTATTGGTCAGGATGTGGAAAAATCAGAACCCTTGTGCACTGTTGGTGGGAATATGAAATGGAATACAGCCTCTGTGGAAAACAGGATGGCAGTTCCTCAAAAAATTAAAAATAACATTACCATATGATTTAGAAAATCCACTTCTGGGTATCTACCTCAAAGGGTTGAAAGCAGGGTCTTGAAGAGAAATTTGTATATTCAAGTTTGTAGCAGCATTATTCACAATAGCCAAAAGATGTAAGCAACCCACGTGTCCATTGGTTGAAGGATAAACATAATGTGATATATACATAGAACCCAATATGATTCAGCCTTAAAAAGGAAGGAAATTCTGACACATGCTACAACATGGGTAAATCTTGAAGATACTATGCTAACGTGAAATAAGCCAGTCACAAAAGGACAAATAATGCAAGAGTCCACTTATATGAGGTCCCTAGGGTAGACAAATCCATAGAGACAGAAAATAGAATGATAGTTGCCCAGGACTGCAGGGAAGAGGAATGAGAAGTTATTGTTTCTTGGGTACAAAGTTTCAATTTGGGAAGGTGAGAAAAGTTCTGGAGATGGCTATGGCGATGGTTGCATCACAAGTGAATATGCTTCATGGTACTGCATTTTACACTTAAAAATGGTTAAGATGGTAAGTTTTATGTTATAAATAGTTTATTTACCACAATCTAAAAAAAATTTAAAACATGCAAGAAAAATGACTTGTGTTATGTATGACTAGATTTGCCAATTATTTATTTTTTGTTAACATATAATGTATTATTTGTTTCAGGGGTACAGGTCTGTGATTCATCAGTCTTACACAATTCACAGTGCTCACCATAGCACATACCCTCCCCAATGTCCATCACCCAGCCACCCCATGCCCCCACCTCCCTCCACTCCATCAACCCTCAGTTTGTTTCCTGAGATTAAGAGTCTCTTATGGTTTGTCTCCCTCTCTGATTTCATCTTGTTTCATTTTTCCCTCCCTTCCCTTATGATCCTCTGTCTTGTTTCTCAAATTCCTCATATCAGTGAGATCATATGATACTTGCCTTTCTCTGATTGACTTATTTTGCTTAGTGTAATACCTTCTAGTTCCATCCACGTCATTGTAAATGGCAAGATTTCATTTTTTTTCTTGATGGCTGCATAATATTCCATTGTGTATATATATATATACCACATCTTCTTTATCCATTCATTTGTTGATGGACTTCTAGGCTCTTTCCATAGTTTGACTATTGTGGACATTGATCCTATAAACATTGGGGTGCACATGCCCCTTCAGATCACTACATTTGTATCTTTGGGGTAAACACCCAGTAGTTCAATTGCTCGGTCATAGGGTAGCTCTATTTTCAACTTTTTGAGGAATCTCCATACTGTTTTCCAGAGTGGCTGCACCAGCTTGCATTCCCACCAACAGTGTAGGAGGGTTCCCCTTTCTCCGCATCCTTGCCAACATCTGTCATTTCCTGACTTGTTAATTTTAGCTATTCTGACTGGTATGAGGTGGTATCTCATTGAGGTTTTGATTTGGATTTCCCTGTTGCTGAGTGATGTTGAGCACTTTTTCTTGAGTCTGTTGGCCATTTGGATGTCTTCTTTGCAGAAATGTCTGTTCATGTCTTCTGTCCATTTTTTGATTGGATTAGTTGTTTTTTGGGTGTTGAGTTTGATAAGTTCTTTATAGATTTTGGATACTAGCCCTTTATCTGATACATCACTTGCAAATATCTTCTTCCATTCTGTCAGTTGTCTTTTGGTTTTGTTGACTGTTTCTTTTGCTGTGCAAAAGCTTTTTATATTGATGAAGTCCCAATAGTTCATTTTTGCCCTTGCTTCCCTTGCCTTTGGCGATGTTTCTAGGAAGAAGTTGCTACAGCTGAGGTCGAAGAGGTTGCTTCCTGTGTTCTCCTCAAGGATTTTGATGGACTCCTGTCTCACATTGAGGTCTTTCAACCATTTTGAGTCTGTTTTTGTGTGTGGTGTAAGGAAATGGTCCAGTTTCATTCTTTTGCATGTGGCTGTCCAATTTTCCCAACACCATTTGTTGAAGAGAGTGTCTTTCTTCCATTGGACATTCTTTCCTGCTTTGTCAAAGATTAGTTGACCATAGAGTTGAGGGTCCATTTCTGGGCTCTCTATTCTGTTCCATTGATCTCTGTGTCTGTTTTTGTGCCAGTACCATACTGTCTTGATGATGACAGCTTTGTAATAGAGCTTGAAGTCCGGAATTGTGATGCCATCAGCTTTGCTTTTCCTTTTCAACATTCCTCTGGCTATTCGGGGTCTTTTCTGGTTCCATACAAATTTTAGGATTATTTGTTCCATATCTGTGAAAAAAGTTGATGGTATCTTGATAGGGATTGCCTTAAATGTGTAGACTGCATACATTTGCTAATTAAAGCACTGTCTGCTTGTAGTTATTAGGATGGTATTACTGAATCCACACAGTTGGTTGAGAATTACTAGACTCTGCCACCACATCCATAGAGAAAGCATCAAATAGATCAGCCTCCTGTACTGGAACAGAGGTGGCACTAAAGCCCAAGTTCTATTAATATGGGGATGCCTTTTCTTAAAACACAGACTTTTTTTTTTTTTTTAATGAGGTGGGGCAAGGGCAGATAGCTCTTTAAGTAAGTTCTGCAGAGTAACTGAGAGCTGAAGCAAAGGCCTGGAGTGTTTGAGGGACTAGTGACTAGGGTGAGGTGAAGGCAGGGGACGAGGAGATTATTTAGGATGAAGTTAAAGAGTGAACTGGGGACTTTGGCTTTTTCTTTACATAATACGGAGGGGGAGTCTCAGGGTTTGGGGCAGCGGAGTAGCAGGTATGTTTAAATATACACAACTATACTCTGAAGGAGATGAAAATGCAGAAATGGAATTTCACAGGAAGGGGTAAGACTACTTTTAGTTAGGGAAATCATGAAAGAAAAACCTACCACAAAGCTACAGAGGAAAAATAAATCTATTCCTTTTCACATTTAAGCATGCTTGAGAAATCTCTAAAGAGCAAAAACTAAAACAGGAGATTCTCTGCCAGTATTACTCTATATTATTAATTGTCGATGTCAGTAAATCAACCTTCATTTACTGAGTCCTGCATGAGCCGAGACTATTTCAGTGCTTAAGGGTCCGCGATGACTGCCCCAGAGGTGGAGCTCAGCAGGCCTGCAATTCCCCTGCTCATGGGTTTTTCCTGTAATTTATAAAACTCCTAGGAATTTATCTGAGTAAGAATAGAGTTTCCCAGGATGCCTAGGTGGCTCAGTCGGTTAAGCGTCCAACTCTTGATTTCGGCTCACTCAGGGTCGTGAGTTCAAACCCCGTGTTGGGCTCCACACTGGGTGTGGAGCCTACTTAAAAAAAAAAAAAAAAAAGAACAGGTTTTCTCTGAAGGGTTCAAGATAAAATTACAGGCCATAGCCCTTTATATTTCAGTATTTAATTTTTAGAATCGTTAATTTATTTTTTGAAAATATTTATTTATTTATTTATTTATTTGAGAGAGAGAGAGCACAAGCAGGGTGAAGGGCAGGGGGAGAAGCAGACTCCCTGCTGAACAGGGAGCCTGACATGGGGCTTTCCTGAGATTCAGCCTGGCTGTAGAGTGATAGAATAGTATAATGTACCAAATAAAGCATGCGTGCACACACACACACACACACTTCATAAGAATTACAAATAACAAACTCTAAACACTAGCCTCAAGTATGCTCAAAATCATAATATGATGTAAGATCAGCTACTTTCCCATTTGAATGCCTTATCAATGTTGTTTTTCTTCAACCCCCAAATGCTCAGGTAAGATGTTCTAACCACCAAGTTCAAGTTTTATCAGTAGACAGAAGCAGAACATAATAATATCTTTCACTGCTCTATTCAAATTAACTTTCTTTGACACTTAGATCATACTATTCTGTGAATTGGTAACATAACTGAAAATATGCTAGCTTTGATGGGTAAATGGAGTTAAACTTTCTTACATACTGGAAAATCTTGTCAAAACTTTCCAAACTGTTGACTGTTCCCTTCTCTCCATGAATCTGAAATCTTTCCTTGGTGCAAATTCAGTGTTTAAATACAGGAGCTAATTTTGTGTTTTATTTCCAATGTTTTCTCTTCAGGAAAAAAAAAAAAAAAACTTGGTTGGTGATTGACTAATCGTAAAAGGTATATCCCAAATTAGGAATAACCAAAGTTTTTGACATTTAAGGAAGATATGCTTTGTCTCTTCAGTCTAAATATGATTCTCTTATTTTTCCTGAAATTTTATTTGTGAATTTCTGTGGATTAATTCTATTGTTTAAAAATTTATCTGAAAAATGCTAAAAACCACAAAAGTAAAAACTCCCCAGGATCAGACAAATTAAGAAACAAGATGAAATTACAAAGTAAAGCCACCCGTGTCCCCTTCCTCTGCTTCACTAATTCTACACAGGGAGGTAAATCACTTTTAACCTGTGCTTTTTATCTTTTTCCTGTGTGTTTATAGACATTTCTGTGTATACGTATCTACCAAACAGGTGATCGTACTAGTCATTGGTTTGGCAACTTACTTTTCTCCCTTTTACGCTGTGTCATTAGCTGTCTTTCTAGGCCACTACATTTAATTCTACTTCTGATCTCAAAGTCTGGAGACCTGCTGGGGAAATGATCTGCAGGTGAATTTTGTTTGGTTTGGGCCACATCATGCGTTTGAAAAAAATTGGATTTGGATCTTTTTTGGTGACAGACCACCTGCTTCCATTAATTGCTCTCAACTCTTTGTTACCACACCTGCTTAGTTATCGGAAACTTTTACATATGTGACTCTCAAATATTATTCTACTATATTGCTCTACTCTCATTTAACCCCTCCTCCGAATGGAACTTTAAATTGCCCCCCCAACCTTTTTTTTTTTCACTATTAAAAACAATGCTTCTCTAACCCTCCTTAAGTATCTATTCTGTTATTTCTTTAGTATGGCTTTTTAGAAGTGAGATAGCCAAGTTATGAAGTAGTGTACATTTCATCTTTCAGAGACACTGCAAATTACAAAAAAGCACCTGTTTATACTTTCAGGAGAAGTATATGAATCAAATTTCCCTCCGTTCTTCACTAATGGGTTGTATCAACTCGTGAAATTTTTTCCATTCTGAAAGGTGAAAAAATTATAATGGTTTTAGTTAGTATTTTTAAAAATTATTAGTGAACTTGATTACCTCTTTCATATGCTCATTGGTGTATGTATATATAGTCTGTGAATTACATATTCCTACGCTACACCTGTATTTCATTTGGATTGTTTGTTTGAAATGTAAAATATTAACTCTTTGCTGTAAGTATTGAAAATAGCTTTTTTCAGTTCTTTGGTTCTCCTTTAACTTTGTTATTGCAATTTCTGGCCTATAAGAGCTTAACATTTTTATATAATTAAATTTCTCTTATGTTGCTTTAACATTTTTTCTTTGTCTTTGCATGTTTGAAGGGGAATTCATACCCACATATGTTGTTGTTGGAAATGTAATAGTACAAGTAAGCAACAGTAAAATTTAGCATGCCCCCCAAAAAACCCCCCAAACCCACCATATATATATATATATATATATATGGCAATATTTAATGCCGCATTAGGCATAAGAGTAAAACCATAAGATATTCATTTTTTCAATATTCAGCAAATATTAATCAAGCATATTTGAAAGTTTGAAACTGAATATCCAAATTTTCCCTAAGATATCCTTAATAAGTATCATGTGGTATGGAAGCTAGTATTCTTTTGGAATTTTCATTTTCAATTTATACGTGTTTTCTGGAAACAACAGAAAACATACCATAACATTACTTCTCCCCGCTGTATTGCTGTATTTAGCGATGTTGGGATTCAGAATAGCTAGCTAGGGATTAGAGAGAATGAAAATTAAATCTCCAACCCTTTCTTTTCCCATCCCCTACTTTTACACATTTGACCTATGAATAGAACTGATTTTGCTTAATTCTACTTTTTAGTTTGTGGTGAAATTTTCAGTATTAGTTTACCCACACTAGGTATCTTGTTTGTAATTGAAATTTCAACCATAGTAAACAGTGTAATGTGGATTTATTTTGAGGATGATACAATGGCCTAAATTAACATAGCCATGGATTACAGAAGTTTTTCTGAATTTTCAGCTTGGAAAACTTTATACAATCTTACTCCTTAATGATTATAGAGGTTGTTTTGGGTTTAGAGTGGTACTCCCTGGTCTCCACTAGGAGTTCTAATTCAGGGGGCCCTTACATAAAGAATCAAACGTAAAAAAAGCACCATTTTTAAGTGTATGTTCAAGTACTTTCTACCTCATAATTCTGGAGCCTCTCATAATGTTGGATTTGGGACTTCCTGCTTTGACCTTGGGACCTACACATTCAGGTTTGCCTGTAGAACCCTTGCAGCTGCAAGTTAGACTCTGAAACCATGTTTTGAACCTGTTGCATGAAGAGGATTGAAGACTAATATCACATTCTTGGTCTAAGCAGAGCGGAAAGGTAAAGGTGTGCCCACAAAAGCAGGTCTGCTTACCCCATAGGGACATAAAAGGCAAGGTGGCCTCATGTCTGAGCTCAGGAAAAGAGAGAACAGGGAAGATCTGCTCCTCAGTGGAGAGTTAAGGAAGAAGCCTGCTTTTGAGACCCAGTCATCCTGCCCATTAGTAAATAAACCCAGTGAATATAAGACTCTGGTCAATTGGCTTAGCAACTCATCCTTTTGAAAGTAGGGATGAAAAGGAGTGTAGAGTGGGTCAGAGAGAGAAACCAGAAACATCCTCTTTAGTGATTATCCATGTGCACCGAGAGAGGGGAAGCCTTACTTCTGTGAGCTGAAGCTGAAACGTTTGGAGAAGAGTGAAGATGTTTGCTTGAACAGCATCTGCAAGCCTGTCACACTCTTTACATTCATCTTGTACAATTTAAGTTGAGCATTGCCCCAATTAGCAAACAGGATAATCTACAAATATCTCTGGAATGCTGTATGAAAGTGTTACTGTGTTGACACTGACACCTTGCAGATTGTTTCCAGTTGCCACAATAGTGAGAACGAACAGCAGAAGCCCTGCCTGTATTATTTTAATTAACTGGCAGTTGGGTGTTCATTATATTGCATGCAGGTAATTATATGCTAGATGCGCTGGGGATATAGATAAGGGTATGACTGGGCGCTGGCTTGATAAAGGTCACAGTCTAATTCGGTTAAATGTAAGGCTTTCAAGTTGCTCTGCCCGTTTGACTACTAGGTCTCCCACTTAGTGTCCCTACACTTCAATCTCTTCAACTGTGAAATGGAGATAATAAAATAATATAAAGCTTAAATTAGTGTGTATAGCACATTTGGCTCTGGGCCTGGAACTAGGTAAGTGCTCAGGAGAGTTGGCTGTGATTATGCCCGTGACTACTATTTTGTTACTACTCCTGCTCTTGGATGGTTTATGAATTACTAATTGCCTGGTAGCCTCATAATCACTCATCTGAGAAATAGAGTCGGAGTTGTCGTCTGCTGTGAGAGTTGCCACGTGACCTTGCTATCCTAACTGATCAAACCAGGAATTGGTACCCATAACCAATGGTTTTGGATTGCTATCTTCCTGACATACTTTTGAATAGTAGAACTTTGTCAGCTCTGAAGACACTGAAGTCCTTTCACAGTTATGGCCTTGGGGGACTTGGTCGCCTTCAGCACCATGTGGCTGAGTAAGCATTTGTTACACTGATCCTGCCCATCTGCTCCTGAGTTTGGGCACCAGACAGAAGCTGGTCTATGCCTTCCTCACAGTAACGCATGCCCAATGGGTCCCGTATCCTACCCACACAGCTCAATGATCTATCTCACAGGCATTGCCTTAACAAATATATTTATTCTTCATTGTGTCTTCAGATCTATAAGAGATTAAAGCACACAGGGTGGTGGTGGGGGGGGCAGGTGGATTATGGCATACCATTTGAGACCTACCTCCTTTGCCTAGGAAAGCCACATAGAACAATGGATCCCAATGTGTGTGTGTGTGTGTGTGTGTGTGTGTGTGTGTGTGTGAGTGGAGCAGGGGATGAATGTATCAGAATTACTTCCACTCCCACCCAACAAAACATTCTGAAAACACCACTTAGATAGAAAGCCAGTGAACTACTCAATTAAGACTCTTTATATTCCCCCTTATTAAGGTGCAGGATTGCTTCCAACATGAAAAGTATAATTGTTCCAGCATGTAGAGATTTATGAGTCTTTACTGTTTAGGTTAAAGCTAGGCTGCTGAAATATTAGAGATCCTGTAATACAGTGGCTTTAAAACAAGGAATTTTCTTTCTTTCTCACCTAAGAGTTCCAACATGGCTGGAAGCTCTCCTCCTTGTGTTCACTCAAGGACTCAGGTTCTCATATAGTTATTTTTTCTGACAGCTTCTAGGGTACTGTCACCATCTGCATGGACTCTGCTGGATCGCCATCACATCCCTGTTTAGGCTGGTGGCAATGGGAATAAGAACATAGAGGAGGCAAGCTCACTGCCTTCAGGGCTAGGTCTGGAAGTGAAACAGCCACGTCTCTTCAATTCTATTGGTGAGAACTTTGCGCATGACTATTCTTAACTGCAAGAGAGCCTGGGAAATGTAATTTAACTGGGCAGTCAGGTGTCCAAGATGGGGGAAAATGATTTTTGGTGGGCAACCAGCAGTCTTGCCATCGATACCCTGTTGAGAAACGTGAGGTATACAATTATAGTGTCAAATATGTCTGTGACCAAAACACGGTTATAAAATTCCAGCTCTCACTGAGTTCTATCTATTCTTAGATAAGAAAAGGTTTATGATTTATTAAGATTAGAATTCTATACTCAATTCATTCATATATATGAACATATACACATAATATACATACTCATAAATGTATCTTGATTAAATTCTCAGGTTGATACTGCAATAAAGATACTGAGAGAACGGAACGCGATGTAACAGTTGGTATAACATAAGGCATTTAAGGGTATGATTTGGACTACCTGGGATTTTGTGCCAACACTGTCATTATCTGCATAACTTTGTCAATGCATTTCACCTGTCTGGGTCTCATTCTCCAAGTTTTCTAAGGTTTTAACAGTACAGGGGTCCCTGGATGGCTCAGTCGTTAAGCGTCTGCCTTTGGCTCAGGTCATGATCCTAGGGTCCTGGGATCGAGCCCCTCATTGGGCTCCCTGCTCCACGGCAAGCCTGCTTCTCCCTCTCCCACTCCCCCTGCTTGTGTTCCCTCTCTCGCTGCTCTGTCTGTCAAATAAATAAATAGAATCTTTAAAAACAAACAAACAAGCAAAAACCCCAAACAAAAAACCAGTACAGTCTTGTTCTATTAGTTTTACCTTCAAAATATATCTTAAAATCACCTGCTCTTCTTCTACTTCTATATCACCCTTGTCCCATCTCCTTCCAGAGTCTATAAATCCAATTCCTTTTCCTTCTCCAGCCCATCTCAGGCTGTTCTCAGATTTATCCCCAGTGACTTTTTTCAGTTCCTAGACCACTCTGAGCCTTTCTTTCTCAGAACCCCTGCATTCACTGGCCCCTCTGACCATATCTCTCTCTTGTCCTTTGTGTGGCCATGTCCTCCTCCTCATCCTTCAGGCCTCAGCTTTGACGTCACCTCTTGTAGAGACTTTCCTGATCACCCTGTCTGAAGTAGGCTTCTTCCAACATTGTCAATCTCAAACACAATTAACTTTCTTCAATCATATTTGGTAATTATCTTCTTTTTTTTTTTTTAAAGATTTTATTTATTTATTTGACAGAGAGAGACACAGAGAGAGAGGGAGCACAAGCAGGGGGAGTGGGAGAAGCAGGCTCTCCCCTGAGCGGGGAGCCTGATGCGGGGCTCAATCCCAGGACTCTGGGACCATGACCCGAGCCGAAGGCAGACGCTTAACGACTGAGCCACCCAGGCGCCCCAATTATCTTCTTTATTCATTTATTTATTTGTCCTCTTTCTGTTTCTCTCTTTGCACCATTAGCCTTCACCGAACTATTAGCTCTATTAAGGGAAGAGAAAATGTCTGCCTTATTCATCCTATTAACTCTATCACCTGGCACACACCCCTGCTCCTAGTAAGTACTCAATAAATATTTGTTGAATAAATTAACATAGAGCTTTACAAATGAATGATCTGATAATTAGTTAATTAAAACATAATTTCATGTATTTAAAATAAAAGAGATTATACTTTAAATTTTAGAGGAAAGATATTTAAAAGAATACATCAGTGAGCCCTGTTTTAAGACAAAAGTGATTTCATAATATGAATTCCTTTCTTTTATTTTGTCTACTTTGTTATTTCATATTTACTGTCCTATTTACCTTTAAATATTCTCTTATTTAAATACTTTCTCCACCCTGTTAAGATGGGAGATTTTGGGGAGAAAATTCACTATTCTTAGGCCTCATTTTGTTTTGTATAATTTTAATCATGACAGTCTTTCCCAAATCCATGTTTATTTAAATATTTATTTCCTTTTGCATATGTTAGGATTGAATATGTTGTTTTAATTAGCGGCACTGCTTTCTTGTTGCTAGATGTATTGCTTTGGCATTTGACCAAAAGCAAAACAGAATCAACGCAGTGTAATCTATGGCAAGGAACTGAATCTCACTGCACAACGGCATTTCATCAGCTAGGGGCTAGGAGATGGCCTACTTACCCAAGGATGGGTTGTGGGCACTACAACTCCGTACTCACAGGCACTCAGAGCTGCCATTTTCGGTTCTCCCACGGAACTTTTTTGTCTGCCCTTGGTTTAGCTTATAGCTGGATGACAATGAAATAAAATAAAGTTGGAGGGAGAAAAAAAAAACTGTCAAAAAACCACATTCCTTTAACAAGTTTCTGTTCTGGATGTTTTATAAGTGGAAT
Organism: Mirounga leonina; assembly: GCF_011800145.1. Classification (NCBI taxonomy): domain Eukaryota; kingdom Metazoa; phylum Chordata; class Mammalia; order Carnivora; family Phocidae; genus Mirounga; species Mirounga leonina. The sequence goes on from NW_023270702.1 coordinate 9,517,444, forward strand.
ATCAAACGTTTCAGACTCTGTAATGAGAGTTCATCATATAAATGTACACAGAGAATAAAACAAATCACGTTGCTGCTGTGTAGGGAAAATGGCAAATGCTTTTTCATGAGAGCTGCATGTTACTTATTATTAGCTGTATATTACTTATATAGAGTACTGGCTGATTTTAGCATGGTAAATGATCGTTGTATTTTATTTATTGTCTTACTATTTCAGTTACATACCGATACCCCTTTAACAAATGCTGTATTTGTTGAGTCCTTTCTCTGCCAAGGCACAATGGGGATTTTTTTTCCAAAGGCAAAAATGTCAGTTTCATTATGGCGAAAGATGTGAATACTATATTATGATTTTTTTAGAGAAAGGAAACCCTGAATCTGTAATATACACAATGTTTTTAAACCCAACTCTTTGCCTCTTTTTAACAGCAGGGCAATTGAAAGCTGAAAGGGGAGAGGGAGAGAGGGAAGCTGTTTCCCCAGGGCTCACACACCATCAGATCTTCACCCAGCAGTGAGGTTCTACTGCATGGAAATCTATCCATGCAAGAGGGAAAATGGTACACCAGAGCCTCATCATAATACCATTCTCTCTTGGGGGCAATTTAGTGCAAGGCATGGCCTTGTAAAGGTTCCCACTAAAACCCTATCATAATGTCACTGGGATTGGATTCCTATAGATATGAGACACCCTGACGTCAAGGAAGCCTCGCCATGGCCATTTATAGATTTATTCTAAACTTTAGATTTGGGGGGCATATTTCTTAGTACTTACATGCATATCACTAAACGCTCTATACACTACACATCAAACATTCTTTTTTAGGACATTTCTCAAAAGAAGATTCTTTTTCATAAGACAATGGCCTTATGTTTCTATGTGTAATGTGTCTACAGACCTTTCCTGTTAACATTCCTGCTTTGTTTAATTCCAAGTAATGTGATAGAAGGGTCTATTGTAAAATTATTTGCAAATGTGAAAGTCATGCATTTTGTTATAGGTGTAGGCAGAGAGCTGACTTCAAGTTATTTTAGGCATAAAGTGCTTTTTTCTCTTTCTTTTCTTTCTTTCTTTTTTAATATCTAGGAAAGGAAAGAAGAAGACAAATGCTTAGGGAACAAAAATCACTTAAGATTTTAGGCTCTAGAAGTAAAAGTATAGAAACAAAATTATTAAAAATAGCTTGTTGGCAAAGTCAGCTAAGATTTACCACCCCCCTCTACATCATCATGGTATACATATTGGGAATTGTAATATTCTTTTTTTTGTAATATTCTTTTCATATGGGAAACAAAATCAAATGCGTTGGAGAATTAGTCTGATTAAAAACCATTTTAGGACAATATGTTTATTATTATTCATTTACAATAGCAATAACAGCCCCAAATTATAAATGTGTAGCTTGCAAAATGCCATTTGGATATAATATGGTGAAATTTAAAAACCACAAAATCCTTTGTTTCATAACAAATTCACAATAACTACAAACTAAGCTATGGCTTAGTGTAGACCACTGTTACCTATGTGTAAAATAAAAAGAAAATGAGATTTGGGGAATCTTTATGCAATAGAGTCTGTAAGCCAATTTTTATTGAAGATGGCATTTTTTTGATACAACATTCATAGTAAAGCATCTATTATTATAGTAGTGATTATTTTTCTAAATGTTGAGCGTTTGGGCCACGAGTGAGAATTTGAAGACAACTATAAGATGTTTCCTCCTCTCCAGAGATGGTACTTAATTGTGTAATTCTTTTGGCTTATTTTTATTGTTATATATATATATAAGTATATATATACACACACATATATATTTGTGTATAATATATATTTGTATAATTATATATTTATTTTAATTATAGTATAATTACATATATTTAATTATATTTTTAAATTTTCGTATATATACTGTAATTTTAGTTTCTCTTATGTTTATGTACATAAATGAATATTACAAACACCCTTTTCTGAATCACTTCCTCTTTATTGACCCACTGGTAACCCCGGGCCTCCTAATGGATGGAAAAAGGAGGAATGATCCTCCTCGAGTCAGAAGGCGTTTGAAGAAACCTTATAGGTTTAAGCACTCATCAACATAACATAGCAATGTTAATTGTTCAGCTCTTGTATGGCATGCATCGATGTATCACTTATAACTTCTAGGTGTCTACAATTGCTCATCAACCACATCCTCACAGCCTGACATAAAGAGTACACACCCTACAGTATAAGGACATAGAGATATGACAAAAAGATGAAAGAAAACCTCACATAATAGCATTGTGTATCACTCTTGGGTGGTGACAGAGACTGTGGAGACTATTTCATGTTTAGTCAGGGTGAGGCCAGGAGGAGCCTGTCATGCCTTTCAGTTTGTCAAGAAATCTTCATGAAGAGAGAAGCTTTTACGAAGAGAGTGGAGACACTAAGTTTGCAGGGAGAGAATGTACCAGGCGTAAGGGATGGGGTCACGGAGATGGCTTCTGGAGAGCAGAGTAAGGAGGTTAGACAAAGGAGGACAGGAGTAGCTTTGCTCCTGAGGAGTGATATGCTAACAGAATAAGACTCCTGCCTGAGTTACCCCAACAGAAGAGACTTTTGAGTATAAAAATGACCTCAACAGGGGTGTTAAGGATCAAACCGAGAGAAGAGTACCTAGATGGGAGAAAGTCCAATGATACAACCCAGTTCTTAGGATTGAAAGGAGGAGACGTTCGAGATGTGAAGAAAGATGGGAAAGGCAGTAGAAAAGACCAGAAGTTTCACTGAAGTAGCTGTAATACCAGGGCCCCTGGGTGGCTCAGTTGGTTAAGCGACTTCCTTCAGCTCAGGTCATGATCCTGGAGTCCAGGGATCGAGTCCCACATCAGGCTCCCTGCTCAGCGGGGAGTCTGCTTCTCCCTCTGACCCTCTTCCTTCTCGTGCTCTCTGTCTCTCCTTCTCTCTCTCTCAAATAAATGAATAAAATCTTAAAAAAAAAAAAAAAACCAAACAAGGAAGGGAGGAGCAAACGCCGAAGGGGGAAAGAGCTGTACTCAAGTGCTCCTTGTATACAAGGAGAGAGTGATTCTGGTTTTTTTTTTTTTTGGTCAGAAGGTACATGAACTCATGTGATTTGGGTTGTGAGGAGTTAGTTCAAAAGAACTGCTAAAATGTGTGCCTTGGGATTCAGTGTAGGCCACAAGGAATTGATTAAGACTGTAGAAGCTGTAATTCGCTCAACTGAGTATGGACTACCTACCCCAACTCCTACCCGCTTCATAGCCAAAAACACATCTGAGGCCCCACTGGCCATTTGGTCCAGTTCTAGGCCCTATGCAGCCAAGCTTATAGGACACAGTTTTCAAAATTATATCAACATCTTTCTGAGGCATAGTGATCACGTAATCTGCCTGCAGAATTATGTTACTATGATAAGCGATGTCTTAAAACCCATAAATTTGCGACGTTAGAATGAGTTGTTTTTGACATCCTTTACGAGCTAAAAAGTACTCAGGCCTGTTGACAAAGCAAAGAAATGGTGTCAAAAATAATTTTAAAACCTTTTGACCTATAAGGTTTAAAAGAATTAGGCACAGATTCTTTGCTTTAAGCCTCTTGGTGACAAGAAATATGGTACCCTGCCAGACTGTTTGATTGACATTAGCGTTTGTAGTTTCAGCTGCTAATACAGTATGCTTCTTGTATATGCTGAGCGGGTAAATATAGAAGACTATTTGTCACCTGGGTTGATGGATTACAAATAAGTGAGACAATGTGGTTAGTGTTCTGAAACATAAATGAAAAGTCAAAAATCTTACATTACTTACAATACAATGCTTATGATTTAAGATTAGTTATTCCTATTATGTTAGTAGAAATGGTTGGGTTTTAAAATAAACATGTTACTCATTTTTTAATCATCCCTTTCCATTATATAGTTATTTGCTGCAAGAATGCATCAATTAAGTGTACCAAAAACACTGATTAGAATGAAGGACTTATTATAGATAGCTGTATTTATTTTTAAATATCATGATTCAAGTATCTTAAAATTTTTCCACTCATAGGACCTATGACTAATGACATGTTTCTCCACCGAAATAGAGCTTGTTGTTTTCAGTACCTAATTAGTGTTCAAGCTTGTTGTACTCACTTATGCTTAGAATAGTGGTATTTCTGAAAAATCTTTCTTGGTCAATAGCCCTCTAATAATATTGATTTCTCTTTGTACAACATTTTGAATGTGGTAAAGTGTTACAAGTGGTATAACATAATTTCAAAGCGATATCAGGAATGGTTCAGTAATTAATATTTTCAAAGAATCGTGCTATTCAAGATGAAAAGATTATTAAGGTGATATTACTGAGTCTTTGGACTTAGAAAAGAAAATTTGCTTTGGAAAGCACATTATCACCTTTCAAGACAAGAAGCAAAATTGGCATTTTTAGCATGCTACTCTTATCTTTATTTGCTGATAAAGAAAGAATCCAGAGTTTTTCCAAACTTGAAATGAAAGGCTGCAGTGAGGTTCACATTACCCAATCTTAAAAGAAAAAACCATAAACGGATGGGAACGAAATAGAAACAAGAGGCTTCACATCTTATTTTAGAACGTAAAAAATATATATTACTATTCTAAACAAGACACAGCATATGATGTATATTTGTTTTCATCTATGTAATTAATACACTACTAATACTTGAGTACACAAAAGTGTAAAAGTTAATCTTCTAGAACTATAGTTTCATGTTAAATACTATCATTTTGTAATAGATATTCAAATTATTTTTGAGTTGGTTATTCTTTTGAAGATGATATTTAAAGATAATTTATATTAAAAGGAGTAAACACACTCAATTTTTAATTCAAGTCAGGCAACTTGTCGTTTGATTTAAAGAACTATAGATAGAAGCAGATATCATTTTTCCTGAATTTCTATCATGATGTATTTGCTACTCAAAACTACCTGCATCTGACAGTATGTACTATCAGAATAATGGAGAATTGGGCTTCAATTTTATAAATAAATTATAATTCTGTACTTTGAAATATACACTATTTTAAAAACCAGCGCCATATAATTTAGAACTCTACTCCAATAATATGTAGTTAGTAAAATAAAACAGTTGTGAATTCTTTAATGTGATTTTATTCTTTCCTGACTAATCACTTTTATGAGCTATAAAAATTCTTTTATATTCTTGTCCCACAAACATAGCACCATAACCCAGACAAGAATACCTAATTGCTACATTACTTGAATATCAGTTTGTTTTTTTACTTGTTCAGAGAAATGCCAGATTAGTTTACAAGTTTAAGTAGGATGGCTGACATTAACTGAACTATACATCTTGTTAATTGTTGGATCCAGAAGCTATATGTTTTATATTGGGATCTCAGGCAAATGAGGGCAAATCAGCAAAGCTAGTACAGCTCAGATAACAATTTATTATTTTGTTTTCCAGAAAGAATCAATCCTTGGATGTTAGAGTTTTAAATATATTACAAACCAGTCTCCTTATTTCGTGGATGAAGAAATGGAAGTGTGAGGTAAGAAAGTGCTACAGTAAAGGTCATGTAATGGTGAGGCAGGTGACAGGACCCCAGAACCGTGCTGTTTTTCCCACACTTGGCGGGGGGGGGGGATTAATAATGGACCAGGATAATTTAACCCAGCATTTCCTGGGACTCTGTAGTCAAGATTCCTGAATCACTTCACAGAAATACTACACTCTATGTTGCTTACAGTTATTATTTTTTGGGATACCTTTAACAACAACAACAACAACAAAGAAAAATAAACTTTTAATTGAAAGGGCACAAATCATAGCTCTTTAACTGACACACAATTATGGATGCCAAAGGAGCCACCTCAGTCTTTGCTCTTGACACTTTGATGGTATAAAAAAGTGGAGGGAGTTATGGGACATTTCCAGCTGCATTGACTCTGTAATTTTTAAGGAGATTATAGTAGAAATATTTCTCCTCTTATCTTTGCCCATAGAAGATGCCTTTAAGAAGATAAGAATCGACAATGTCTCATATTTATATAGAGCTGATTGTCTAAATAATTTGAAGGTACTTAAACATCATTTAATTTAATGGTTTCCAATAATTTGACACAACTCTCCTGAGAAATAACACCAACAGCCAGACCACTCCAGGGGTGAAAACCTGTAGAATGGACTTTTCCAGCTGAGGTAAAGATTTAACCATCTAGGAATCAAGAAATAAAGCACAAGGCCAGTTATATGAGCCATAAATCAAAGCCTGTGTGGACAGTGAGGAAAAACCTGTTGTCAGTACCTGTTATTGTTAGTGCTTCTTGAAAAACAGGAATGGAAATTCTCATTGATTTACTCATGAGTTTTGGGGTTTTGTTTTTTGTGGGTATTTTGGCTTGAATTAGATGTGTTAGTTATTAAAATATTGTGAAATGCAAAATATTGTTATACAAACGTAAATGGTTGCAATTTTAATATAATATCTTTAAAAATATTGTCAGAAAGGGTTAATTATTATTTGGAGCTAGAAGTAAATCTAGGAGTCAGCCTGTGCTTCTAGATTTCTAGTTTATTGTCCTCTTTCATTAAGTTCCAAGTTTAGGTGCATTTTATGACACACAGAGGAGTAAGAAGCCATTTCCAGGTCTGGAGTCTGAGGAAACTGAGAAGACGTATGGAATGTTAATAAAGGTATGAACAAGAATTTCAAAAGTCAGCCAAAAGCTCTGATGTTAAATTCATTGAGGCCCCTGACATGTATCATCATTAATGGCAACCCCGGCATTATGAAAATTGCTTTTATATGTGAAGACAACTGTCACAAATTTTCAGGCAATTTTTGAAAATACGGTTGTGTGAAGTTTCCCACGTCTCATATTTTAGTTTTTGGTTTGAGAATTATTTTAAAAGAACATAGGACAATTCAATTACTGGGTTGTTATTCGGACTACTGGACTCACTCAATATTCTTCATGCAAAATCTAAATTCAGAAGAACAGATTCATTTGATATCTAATAGGAGCCTAGCAAATAATGTTAATATTAGTTAGGTCAAAAGCAAATCCAAGTCCAAATTAAGTCCAGTTTAGACAGGCATTTATTTATTGCTTTTGGTATGTACAATTAAATGTGATAATTTATGCCAATTAATTGAAGTAGTCTGACATATGAGTAAATAGTACATGTACTCAATTTTATGTGAGAAATTCAGGGTTTTACGGACTAGCAAAGTAAGACTTATTAAGAAGTACATCATGATTAAACAAGTATACCTTGTGGGAGGAACTTTCACATCAATACATGAAAACCCAGTTGATTGTTGACTAGAAAGTCAAGTTGGCAATGGTTGATTTAATGTGTCTTTGTCCTGGGTGATGTACTGTACAAATGACTACTGGTTTTATTTTATTTTATTTTATGATTTTATTTATTTATTTGAGAGAGAGCACAAAGGGAGAGGGAGAAGGAGAAGTAGACTCCCCGCTGAGCAGAGAGCCCGATGTGGGGCTCGATCCCAGGACCCTAAGATCATGACCTGAGCCGAAGGCAGATGCTTAACTGATTGAGCCACCCAGGCATTCCTATATTTTAGATACAATTCATTTACATTTATCAAACACCTTCACAGTGCCTCACAGAAACCACTATATTTAAACCTCAAAGAACAGCTCTGGGAAATAGACAATTTTATTCTAAGCTACATTTTAGAGTTGAGAAAATGAAAGCAAAGGTAAATTAAGTAACTTTTCCAAGGTCTAAGATGGTCTTCAAAGTCAGATTTGGATGCCAATGTCCCCTTTCTACTCTGTCACACAGTACTGCAACCCGCTTCTCTGTAACTTAATGAAGGAAACATCACAGACTCTGTACAGAGCTCCCAGTGATACTTGGATTAACGAATTCTCTGGGAACAAAATTCTTTCATAGCAATAACATGTTTTTAAAAACTCTCCTTGAAGTTTTTGAGATGTGATAGCAGAAATTGCAGCTGTGTATGACAAAAATATCTCACTGCATGGTTTCTATTTGCCTTTTGCCCAGCTGAAGAGAAACAGGGTCAACACGGAATGGAACTCAGAGCCTTTTGAAAGTCATTTCCCTCTTTTACTCCACCGCATATTACGCAGTTACTTTGTACCAGCTAGTGTGTTAGGTACACTGCACTCATTTTTTTTTTTTTTTAAGATCTGTGGCTTTATTAGCTCCTGTTTTTACCTTTTCCCATCCTTCCCTCCCCTGTCCTTTAAGCACCCGGTCAGGCAGACTCTCACTGCTGAGTCAGGGAGGAATCTGCTACCAGGCAATTATATTTATTGACCGAGAGACAATTGCACTTCATTTTGAAGATGGTTCTTGGTGTTGCCTCAACCAGTATTTGTATTTTCAAATCCTGGTCAGTGTACGGGAGACTCATTACAAGCTTGTAAAAAGGCATATCGCTGAGCACCATCTAGATTTTTTAAATCACTATATTTTTAATTATCATCCTAGTGCACTGCACTTAAAGAAGCCGTGCTTCTTGCTGCGAAGGCGTTTTCTCTGTGAACAGAAGGTGGAGATCAGTGAGGAAGCTTGGTGGAGATAGTTATGTGGAACAAAAACATCCCAAGAATCATGACTTTATAGGCTTTCCAGGCCCAGATGTACGCTGTTCTTCCTTCTTTTATTCATTTATTCAGTCACTGATTTTCAGCCATTTATAATTTCCTGGCAACAATGGATTAAGAAGCAGCCTTTGCTCATAAAGAGCTCACAGTCTAACGAGGAGACGTATCCATCATTCATACAAACAGTACCTGCCTTAGACTCAGGCAAGAGGGGCTCCAGCCCTGGCCCGTGTGCTTTAGAAAGCCCCACTCCGGTTTCTGCTTTGGCTAAGCGCCTTCCCGTAGGTTAGGGAGTTTGGAGAGCCAAGGGAATGTCATCAACCAGAGTTTGTCTCTCTGTCTAGACCATGCATTGGACTTGAAATTCTCTGCGCTGTCCTTTGTCCTGAGTACATTTCCGGGACTGTGCCCTGCTACGCATACGCACACCTTGGCCTGAGGGATGGTCCTGCGGTAGCCGTTTGCAGGGTAGTAGATGGAGCTGGGATGGGGCGGGGACGTCCACGTGTGTACATGTGAAGCTACGGCAGCATGGAAGGAAGTTTGAGGAGGGAGGTGACTAAGAAGAGAAGCCTATGTGGTGCTGGGGCTGAAGCCGGCTCTCCCAGTGCGTGAGGTTCTGGCTTAGAACCGCAAGGAGTTCCAGAATTCCAACCTTGCATTCAACTATCTAGAAGATACATTTCTCAGGGCAGAAGGACAGAATATGTTTTAACAGTTTGTCAGTCTGGTTTGTAACTTTTTAACATTGGGGTACGTAGCAAGTGGGCTTCTGTTTGTATTTTTGCCCTGGGCCTTGCAAATATTAGGAGAGAGCTACACTGGGAATTAAGAGAGCCCTGAGAAGAGGAGTCACCCGGTGTGGGTGAATCAGGTGATACTGGAGCTAGATGTTGAACCATAAATATAATTTTTTTAGGCAAGACGGATGGTTGGAGGCTGTCCAGAGCCTGGGATGGACAAGTGCATTTAATGGGTGAACAAAGGCAAAAAGGTAGCACACTGGATGGGGTGTGTTTGAAACATTGTTTAGCTTGCTGGGACTTAAGGTGGAAGTCGAGCTGAGTTTACTGGAAAGCTAGTAAAGTTCTGTCTTCAGGTTCTCTCATTTGAACAGTCCCTGATGAATTCTAGGGGTTGCTGGAAGTTGTGGAGGTTTTAGGTGGAAAGGTTGGCCAGGTTGCAATCCAGAACAATGTCTGTGTAAACATTTCTGCTTCATTGCTTAGCAAGGTCTCTAAGAAAGGGACCTCCAGGTCCAGGTTTCACCATTTGTTGTGATTTCTTTTTTCATTTGAAATAAATATTTACTTTTGTCTTTAATTTTGAATCCTTTTGCTTAAAGAGGGTTCCTTCCCCAAATTATAGGTGCCTCAGGCCCCACCAAAGCTGGATCTGCCCTTCAGTTCAATATGTTTTGGAGAGATGAGGTAAAAGAAGTTGCAGAGAATGAGCCTTGGCTCTTTGAAGGGTATGTGAGCCCCACAGGATTTTTAGATAGGAAAGTGGTCTAGGTATTTCCATACTGGCTATTTTCCAGATGATGGACCACTTGGAGACAATAATTGGATTGGAGATTTAGTAATCTCACTGAGTCAGGATGTGTTTCTAGACTAGGGAAGTGGAGGAAAAAATCTTTATTGAATAAAATTAACATGACTGTGTTTAAATAGAAATATATAGTGTAAGAGTCAAAGATGAATTTGAGGTTTTTAATTTAGGGGTCTTAATGGATGTAGCACTGATTTGGGAAGAAAAAATACATTCAGTTTTAAAGCAGTGAGTTTACATCTGCATAGGGTACATGGGGAGAGATCATCAGCAGCCAATTAAATATGTGATTCCAAAGCTTGGGGAAGACAGCTGGACTGACTGGAGACATCTGTGGGTATTTATGGGTTTTTGTTTTTGTTTTGGTGTGTGTGTACCGACACACATTCAACACACATACACCACTCCTATGTGCTTTTCCATATATACCCTTACACATACATACATATCTTCAGTAGCACAAATATATATTTGGGATGATTGGCACTAGTTGAAAACACCAGCATGAATGAAGTCAATCAGGGAAAGCATTTAAAATGAGTTCACCAGTGAGCTGATGACAGGACGCGGAGAAACACAAATGTTTCAGTAGTGAACAGAGGAAAAGAAGAAGAAGAACAACAACAACAAAAAAAAGAGAGAGAAAAGAGGTTACTTAAAATCTTTGAAATCACAGAAGGTCAGGGAATAATCGACAGTGTCAATTATGCAATGGTATTAAAGAGTATCCACTAATTTGGCAACTAAGGAAGTCACTGAAGATTTTCTGGAGTAAGGTTTAAGTGGGGACAAAAAGCCCCTGTAAGTCGGATAAGAAGTGACTTGAAAATGAGGAATAGAGACTATGTCTTTCAGAGTATGGTGCCTCTTAAACGTTCTGTTGCAAAGATGAGAAGAAAGATTGTACTATATTTCCAAGGGCATGAGAATCCAGTGAGTGATATCTATCTATCCATTCATCCATTACCCATTGATCATCTATCAATCTATCTATTGTCTATCTATCTATCTATCTATCTATCTATCTATCATCTATCATCTACCTACCTTCAAGCTGAGAAAGACTCAGACATGCTTATGATGGCTCATGGAGTAAGATCCCAGGGAAATTGGGGGGCGGGTATGATTCAAGAGTCTTAGCAGGACTCATTATCTACTGTACCTGGAGGAAGTGAGATGAAGATGGGTGGTGATTACAGTCAACTAAAAGTGTTGGTAGCTGGTGTTTCAGGCTTTGCTGAGGTGGGGTATTATAAATGTAGTGAGTGGCAATAAGTCATTCTGGTGTGGTTTCTTTAGAGACGCTTATTTCTCTGGACAGATATCATTGATTTGAGTTTGATCTTTTCCTGGGAGACACAACAGAAATTGATGGACGCAAGAAATGGAGTGCTCTAGAGATAAGAGAGTAGGTCATTACCCACGAACAATGGGACTTGAGAGTGGGCAGGGCAGAGAGAAACAAGAAGGTAGACAGTCTCAGAGCAAGATGGAAGGGTCAGGGCTTTGATGAAGTTAACAGAGAAGTGTCAATGAAGAAACAGGGAGGGGCGCCTGGGTGGCTCAGTGGGTTAAGCGTCAGACTCTTGATTTTGGCTCAGGTCATGATCTCTGGGTCGTGAGATGGAGCCCTGCATCTGGCTGCCCGCTGGGCATGGAGCCTGCTTAAGATTCTCTATCTCCTTCGCCCTCTGCCCCTCCCCCCATGTCTCTCTCTCAAAATTAAATAAATAATAAGTAAATAAATAATAAAAATAAAAATAAATAAAGAAGAGGGGAGAGGGAGCTGAGAGGTAGAGCATCGTGGTTAGAGAGGGTTATTAGAGTTTTAAGCTACAGGGGCAAAATGGTGTGGGTTGATAACAGGGTTGAGAATCGAGGGGAAGTTTTTGAAGTATAGCCAAAGTTGGCTAACAGTGAAAATTTTTCAGTTTCAAAAGGTCTAGAAACTTCACACAGGGAATCAAAACTTTCGGACTTCCTAAGATAAAATTTTGAAAAAGAAAGAATTTAAAAATGAGAGATGAGGGCTCATTAATTTCCTTTTATTTTAAGTCATTACCCTTATTATCAATCTAAAAAGTTATTTTAATAATTCAATTTATTAAGATAATAATAATTATTTAATAACAATACTCATTCAATGAGTTAATGAATTATTTGTTTGATAAGGTGAAATAATTAATTTATTATTCACTTATTAATATCGGATGTTGATGATAATATTGATGTCTTACTTAGAGTGTTAAGGCTGCTTGTTTCACTTTTAGTGTATGTGCTGGCAACAGGGAGGGATTTAGAATCAGAAGACCTGATTTAATTCTCATTTCAATTACCAGCTAGCCTGTGTAACCTTTAGCCACTCACCTCTACTATGTAGGACTCAGTTTCTTAATCCATAGAAAGGGATAACATCTCTCCTTAGGGGGAGGGTGGCCAGATACATGTACAAATACAAGTGCATTTTTTTGTAAATCACCCAAGTGCCAGGCAAGACATGATTGATGGGGTTGTTTCATTACTTGAGGATGTTGAAAATAGCAAAGCTCTGGTGTTCTCTCTAAACTGGAATTCCAGCGTGCCTTGTAGCATTTGTTTGGCTTGTTGATTAAGCAGTAAACTTAAATTAATGTATTCAACCAAAATGTCTTAAAAATAAAATGTAGTGAATTATTAATTTATTGTGTGAATAAACATATAAAAAACACTTTATATCTCTGCTTAAAAATTTTTGTAAAGTTCACAGTTGGAAACATTTTAAAACTGGTTATTTTTGAATATATCTTTTTAGAGAATAAGCTGAGATATTTAAAAAAGTGATCCTGTGTCATAAATAGGCTGTTCTGTGCTAGGTATACTTTCTCTTACATAATTAAGCTATTAATCAGCAGAGTGATTATTAATTAATTAGTGAATTAATAAAGTGTCTGAAAATTTTCAATTTGGTAGAAGAAGCTTAAGAAGTTTCCTAAATTTCTGTGACATCCCTTTGCATCAGGAAAGAACTCTCTTTCCCCGTTAGTCTTCAAGAGGATGTTGAGAAAGGGTGCACTAAGAAAAACAAAATTAAAAAGGGCAACTAGAACTTTCTCTTACTTGATGGATGGTGGGTAGAGTTATAAGGGGCAAGGGGAGACCAGTTCTGAACGTGTGTTAGATGGTCCAGTAGGCACAGCATATATCATCTTATGTAATCATTCAGCAGCCCACGGAAGTGGGTACACATGTCCCCATTTTATAGATGAGGATATTCATAAGTAAAAGAGCTGAAGGGATCTAAGCCCACTGATGGCAGAAGAAAAAAAATGTGAACTTTGACACCAGGTGGAGCTGCAGAAGCTGGAAAGTGAGTTTGTGATAAATGAGTTTACATTATTATGTTTTGAGATCATCACTAGTAGATGAGCAAAGTCTTAAATGACAGAGATGAGATTCAGATCCCAGTTCAGTTGTTGAATAGTTGTGTGATCTTGGACAGGTAACCTAACCACTCTGTACCTGAATTTCCCCACTTAAGAAGGAGGGGGCAAAAGACCTCCTTCGAAGAACTGTGAGGACAGGAGGTATGGATAGAAGCAGGTATTGCAGATGAAAAAATCTGATACTAAAATTTCTTTTAAACTCTTATATGCTGTTGCTATGCTTAACTCCATCAGCAGCCTTATTATGTATGTATGTGTGTATTTATTTATTTTTGATTTTTAGAAAGGGGACCATATATTGGTAAATTTTTCCAAGGACTCAGAGCACATCTTCTGGAGAAACTTCTTGTCCTTTGGGCCCATGAACCAAATATGCTTACCAGGTAGGTGGTAGATCCTAATTACAAGCAAACCAATTATAAGGAAATAAGTATTCTTAGTGGTGTTCAACTTTTCAACGTGCAAATTTAATTTGGTAGAAAACAGTAACAGCATATAATCAATGTTAACAAGAACCCAATATATAAACAAATGAAAACAGTCACTGGATTTTAAAGAGACCGGGAAAACAAAGCCTGTCCCCAGCAGCCTCCTCGCTGTTACATTACCACATCCCGACACTATGTACAATTTTATGGTTTTTATATCATGCAATCTTTTGGAATCATGATTGCACTTTTCCATGAAATGCCTCAATTCCCCAGAGGAAAACAGCAGTTGTTTTTAAAAAAAAAAAAAAAAGGCAAATAACGTAACATTTTACCAGCTGGAAATAAACAAAATATTCTTGTTCCCTGGAATGAATGAAGTACAATGTGGCCGACAGCATTAAATTTGTTGTTTAATATTAATGGTAAACTTAGGTATGTAAAGCAAGACCTGTTTTTCCTACACGAATGCATTAGAATCAGACATAAGGGAATCTCAAAAGGAGAGGAATTTGGTTCATTTTCCATAAGCACCCAGAAATTTAGATGCTTATTTAAAGCTTATCTGAGCTACCTAAACACAGTTAAGTCTGCAGATCTTAGCAGAGCAGAATCGTATGCAAGATTGTAGCATTTATGCTGCCGACGCAGACATCGGTATTGAGAAAGGAGACTTTTACTGGTGTGCTCTGTTATTTCTAGACCTAACTGTTATTGTCAAACTAAAAGCAAGAAAAAGAAAATTCTTTATCCGACTCAGGATTTGAGAGTTAGTTGGTTCCTAGTTTCCCAAGATGGTAATTGGTTCATATTGACAGTGAATTGTTACCCTTAGGTGTCTTGGAGAAATATTCAATGCTTTGTTTTAAAAAGTAAATTGTGCACATCAGCACAAAGGAGCAGAGTCCTAACAGGTTCACCAATATATGTATCTATCATTTGAGAAAGTGAGTTAGCAAGTTAAATGACTGATTATATTCATTCTGGCTTGCTGTTCTCAACTTCCGAGTGAGTTTCTTTGCAGGGCAGCTGGACACATCAGTACAGCAGGGGGGCCTATCTAGAACAGTTTTGTAAGGTTCAGAAAAGAGCAACAGACCCCCAGATCAAACTATAAAATTTTGGTCACCATTTCTGGACAAAAATGACACTCTCAAAGTCCTCTCTCAAACCTGTTCTTCTTAGATAATCAAATCTGCTCATATCAGAGGCATTATTTTATTTACGCCAAAGGTGAGGAATTTCTAGAATGGGCATGGAACAGGAAAGGAGGAAGATTGGATGAGTTGACTTATTTCATACTGGGTATGGGACAGGGCTATTTTAGGCACTATAAGGATATAGGGCCTCCGATCTTTTCAGAGGCCTATTAATTGTTTGGTATCTTAAAAAAAAAACTTTATTCGATCCTAAATAGGAAGATAAGTTGCAAAATGGAGATTACTATTCAATAAAATATCTGCTAGTCATTAATTTTTGTTTTATTATTTAAAAAATTCCTACATTTGAAAACAATTTGTAGGTGACATTTTTTTCCCTTTTGAAGAATCCTAAAACATGCATGGTAATTACTGAGAAATCATAGCCAGCTGTGACTTAAATTAGTTTTTTTGTGGCCAAATAATATCAAAAGGCAGATTATAACAATCTTAAAATATATTTATAGAAAAATTATATTTTTTTGGTTGAGGCATCATTTTAATATGTTTGATATAATATGACGTTGGGTCTCCAAAAATAAGAGGGCTGAAGGCCCAGGAAGATTCTGATCTGGGAAGAAATGGAGGGATCCTGACTTGAGAATGGGATGTTCTAGATGCATGGAAATGTACTGGGAAAAGTTTGTTTGAATGTTTAGGTACTCGGCAGCTGCAAGGAACTGAATTGTTATAGCTACAAACAACAAACTGAGTGTTGGTCAGGGAAGGAGAGTATAACTCTGGGTATATCTAATTAGTGTTGAGTTTAAAGTTTGTGGCTAATGCATATTTGTTATTTCTTTTCATTTTTTTGTGTAATGTTTCCATTCCTTTCTTCAGATTTGTATACACTGGGGTAAATAACTCTTCCTTGTTTATGTTATCCAATAACGATTTTTCTTAAAAAGGAACATATAGAAAGGGACACACCATTTATCTTGGAATGTCTTTAGTACACTGAGTGTTTGCTGTAAGAAAGAGGCACGGTTTGGATTAAATCATTAGTGAATTATAAAGTCTGCAAGTTAATTAAATACCTAGTAGATGACAACGACTTTTGCTGATATGCTAAAGCTGTCTTAAATTTGCCTGGTTGTTAGGATCATTTTAGATTTTTATTAAAAGAAAAAAATTCTCAGATCCCATCTCTGATCTACTTAATCTGACTCTTCAGGGGAGAGGTCTAGCAATCAAATGTTGTTGGGTGATTCTTCTGATCAGGCATGTGTAATACACATGGCATTAACTCAGAATTTTCAGAGAACTTCGTTAGGTGGTCTGACACAGGGAATGCTCATTTTGATAAAATCTGTTCTGAGCTAGTCTTGAGGTTGGTCAGCTTTGCAGGTTAGAGCATGCTGGTTATGCAGTTAAAGGCCAGTTAGTTCTTGCTCCAAAGTTGTGGATTATACTTCTAACCCTGATCTGTCATCTTCCACCCATGTGGAAAAGATAAGGAGGAGGGAAAGATCTAATCAACACAAACGTGGAGAGAAAACCTACTAAAATGTAGAAACCCCAAATAATTTTAACTCAAAATTTAGGCCATCTTATTAGAGGGCCATTATTATTGTCAGGCACGACAACAAAATTTTTAGGAATGGAACTTCAATTCTCAGAAGTATAAAGCTTATGTATCTAGATTATAAAATGAGATTGACAGTATTTCGGAATTCAAAATAAAAAAATTAAGAAATATAAAAAATAAGAAAATTAATTTCTTAAAAGGGAAAGAAGAAATTTAAAGGCATAAAAATTATTTTCATAGTGTGATTATTATTATATGGGACAATATAAAATTATATAATGAAGTCAGGATCTATAATAAAAGAAATAGTTGTTGAGAAGGAGGAAGCAGAGGCAGGATGTCAAATAAAAAAGGAAATCAATAACAATAATTGGTTTAATTTTCCTGTTAATTAATCTTTTTAAATACCTGATAGCATCATGTTAAGGAGATATAAAGACATTGTTCCATCTTCTGGGTCCTGGGCGGACTTTATGAGGACCTTTATTCTTACATCTGTCACTTTTGTTATAGTTATTTATATATCCTCCTTATCAAGTTTCTTGACCTCCTTAAGAACTATATTCCCCAGATATTAACATTAGCTAATATATAGCAATAGCATAATAATCCAATAAATAATTGACAGGTTAGATGAAAGATAACATGATTCTTATCTATTAGGCTACTCAACAGAGAGCCAACTAGAAGAATAATTGTTCTACATTACTGAAGTTAGCTCTATTATTTTTAAGTTGTAGGCAATTAATGGTTCAAGAACCATAATTTTTTTTTTTCTGGACCAAATTCTAAATTTATTCATAATGTACACCAGTTATTCTAAAATTATTTAAAGGCATCAACCATTGGGTTTTTACACATGGGAGAAGCTGAGGGTCATCAAAAAGTATTAGGGAATGTTGGAATTAAACAGGCCTTAGAAACAGTGTAGCTTCTTTTTTTTTTTTTTTAAGATTTTATTTATTTATTTGACACAGAGAGAGAGAGAGAGGCAGCGAGAGAGGGAACACAAGCAGGGGGAGTGGGAGAGGGAGAAGCAGGCTTCCCGTGGAGCAGGGAGCCCGATCTGGGGCTCGATCCCAGGACCCTGGGATCATGACCTGAGCCGAAGGCAAATGCTTAACGACTGAACCACCTAGGCGTCCCTGAAACAGTGTAGCTTCTGATTTTATATTTATACAAAGAAGTTCTCCAACTCTGCTTGGAGGCCTCCAGTTCCTTGGAGCCAAATCCACTGAACTCCTAGAACATTTTATTACAAAGAATTTCCTGCTTTTGAGTGGGAATATCTCCTTTTCTATCTAGCGGTTATTGTTCTGCTCTGTAGTAATTTATACAGCAAGCCTAAGCCCTGTCCTACATTGCTGACCTTATAAATATTTAAGGGAGGTGTCCATATGCCTGCAAGTTTTCTCATTTTCACAGTTTTCTATATTAGAAAAAACATATTGTTCAAGGGCAGATTTATCTGCATATGCAGTGTTCTTTGTTGTGGTCAGTGCTGCACCTGTAAGGAACAGATTAAGAAAGCCTGCAGAGATCCAGGAATAGTTTAGACGAAGCTGCCTGTAGCACAACCAAATCAGAAACGTGCCTTCAGTCTGGGGAAAAAAAAAGATCACAGTAAATATTATTTACTCATATAGTTGCTGCATATTCTCACCTGTGGATATGTGCTATTAATATTTCCAAAACTTTAAAAATAGGGAATATTTCTGAAGGAAAAATTTTCAAGATAAATAAATAGGAATAGTATTTATACAATGGTTTCAAACATTGTGGTAAGAATCTTCTGAGAAGAATTATCAGTAGATTCAAGAATGACTTAGATGCACTTGTGGGTGGCAGTATATAGGGTAGTGGTCCATGGTTTATAGATTTGGAAAGACTTGTGCCAAAATTCCAGTCTCATCATTCATCAGCTGTATACTATTTGGTAAATTACTGAAAATTTTAATTCCCTTAATTACAACATGGGAAAGATAATAATACTGATATCATAGCATTATTGCAAAAAAAAAGAATATAAATACATATATATGTTAAATGTATATTAAATATATAGGAAGCTTATCAAGGTGCTTGGCACATGTCAAAGATCCACAGATATTAGCTATTGTGATCACTGTTGTTGCTATTATTGTCTTGACAACTGCACCAATGTAGGAAAAGCAGACTTTTGGGGTGAGATGCAGATTGATTTTAGAGAAATAAGAATGCCAGCTTTTTCCTGGTGCATAGTCCCGGTGCCATGCTGGAGGACTCTGGTCATTATTTCAAAATATGATCCTCCTTCCTAGGTCACCACCTTTAAAATTTCAGGAACCTCAGTTTATGACACAGTCAATTTTACTGAAAATGATCTAGGATTAATACATAGGCAGTATAAGAAATTGGTTTTCTGAGGTTTTTACATCTTCATAAAAGCATCGTAGAAGCTGGAATGAAAAATTAGAGTGAAGTTAGATTTTCACCAGGAAAACAAATTGACGGTTTCTCAAGAGTTAACAAAGGTGGTGTGGTCTTGGTCTGGCCCCTTCCTGACTGACTCAGAAACTTCACTGGCTTAGGGCAGGTCAAGTTCAGCTTTGATTCATGGCAAGAAAGCTCACAGAAGACTTTTTATTTATTTTTATTTATTTATTTATTTTAAAGATTTTATGTATTTATTTGAGAGAGAGACAGAGACAGAGAGTATGAGCAGGGGGAGTGGCAGAGAGAGAGGGAGAAGCAGACTCCCCGCTAAGCAGGGAACCTGACCTGGGACTCGATCCCAGGACCCTGAGATCATGACCTGAGCTGAAGGCAGATGCTTAACTAACTGAGCCACCCAGGCGCCCCCACAGAAGACCTTTTAAATGCAAAAACAGAATACCAGTGTATCACTTTACAGTGAATGAAGCTCAGGTGAACTGGTTTTTACTGGATACCTACTCATGGCTTTCTGTCTGGTCCTGTTATTTGAGAAACGGAAAGCATGAGAGGAGGTTAGTTTTATAATTCTGTAATAGACAAATATTTACATCTGTGCCTCTTATCTTAGGTTTCAGTGACTGACCTAATTCCCATTTACATATACTACTTCAAATAGGTTACAATCAAATGCTTTGGGCCGTCTCCTTGCATCCATTTTATACTTATTATGTACACTCTCTCTCACAGAAGGCAAACTTCCAAGTTTTGGGATGGGGTAGGGTAGTGGTGGTGTTGGGAGTAGTAAACTTATTGTTAACTCTTTTCTACTATCCATATACAACTCCGACAAATGTATATGAAAGTTCTTTAAATATAATTCAATGTCAAATTGGTGTGCAATCTCTTCTGAGATCAAATGGGCAAATCAGACAAGAAACGAGTCAAAAGAAAAATCTAATAATGACATCTAATTGTAGTTTTCCTTAGCAAATGCTGTGGCAAGCATAAATCATTCCATACTGACCGTATCAGGGAATGGAGTACGTCTCACATAGATTGAGTTTTGGGATTGATAGGATTTATATTAGTTCTGCCTCAAATTTTTTGTGGAGTAGGATAGAGAACTTAAAAACAAAAAACTACACATATAGTTACTTAAACAGCCTCTGTTAACAACTGCCATGCGTGCCTTTTCATGCTAATGAAACCGAGGGTGAAGCATCTGGTGCTGGTCAAGTTCTCCATTTGGGTCGAACTAGGATGCAGGTACCGTGACGAAATTGCTAACAGATTGGTCATTAAATGCAGGTCAAATTTCCTTTTCATGTTTGAGCCAGGCCTGGAAAATAAAGAAGAAAGCAATAATCTGTTGAATTACTAAGTGTGTACCATGGCAAATATGTATGGCATTTCAAGTTGTAAACTTGGATGATCTTGTCCGTGTCATCCTTCAACATATAAATTTCAGTTTTAGTGACTTGAATTTAAATAATAACTATGTTGTGAATGTAATGAGTGCTCTGTACTTAATCACTTCTCATAATAAAAACACTTTAAGTAGGATTAAGGGCCCCACATCAAGAGAGGTCCATTATTAACAAGGTTTTCACACTGCTCAATTACACCTAGAATGTATTTCACTTCTCCCTGGAAACTTTAGCCATGAAGTAAGTTAAATCGACAGCAGAGGTTGCTGCATTTTGAGTATAAATACAGTGATTTACCTATTAAATACACCACATAAAGCAAAATATTGTTTTGCAAATCCAAATTTTGACTCAACTTTCTTTTCTAGACAGATGCTGTTCAGTATCTGTGAAACTGAACTTTTGACTTCTAGTACATCCCTTTCTCTCTTAGAAGATGTATAAGCTTTTAACAAATAATGGAAGATAAAACTGTCATTTCTGAATGTTATTTATCTCTTTGTTTCATGGAGCCTCAAGAAGACAGAGTTGCAAGACACCTGAAAATTTTCTTCAAGTAATAAGCTCCCCAAACCTAGAAATCTTTCCTTGTGTCTTGTGTAGCCTTCAAATCATCAATATGCTTAAGTGGGATGGGCTGACTTTATTGAAGCAACTTTCTTAATCAAAAACACTTTGTTTGGGCGCCTGGGTGGCTCAGTCGGTTAAGCGACTGCCTTCGGCTCAGGTCATGATCCTGGAGTCCCGGGATCGAGTCCCGCATCGGGCTCCCTGCTCAGCGGGGAGTCTGCTTCTCCCTCTGACCCTCCCCCCTCTCATGTGCTCTCTCTCAAATAAATAAATAAAATCTTTAAAACAAAACAAAACAAAACTTTGTTTGACTGCTGGTTATATTCATTTGCAGAAATATTTGCATTTTTCTTTTAAAAAAAATTCCAAGGGGATCAGTGATGAGATAGAGGTGAATTTGTATGTGAAATGAGGGAATATTCTGCTGAAAAAAAGTGTGTGTGTGTATGTGTGTGTGTGCATGTGTAGCAGCTCTTACAGATCTAAAAAGTGATAGATTCATGTTGTAAGAGTGAAAGATGGCTAGCAAGTATGAGGGCCACAATAAGAGCTAATATTTGTTGAGAGTTTTTCATTTTAGAAAATAATGTCCTATGTAGTCTCTTTCATCTTCAATAATCTTTCATCTTCAATACTCTTGTGAAGTTGATTTCATTTTCATTTTACAGATAACGAAACAGTAACTCAGAGAAATTGAACAGCCTCCATTTTTTGTTGATGTCTTAAAGCATATGATAGGGACACCTGGGTGGCTCAGACAGTTAAGTGTCCAACTCTTGATTTTGACTCAGGTCATGTTCTCAGGGTCGTGAGATCCAGCCCTGCATCAGGCTCCATGCTCAGTAGGGAGTCTGCTTGAGATTCTCTCACTCCCTCTCCTTCTGCCTCTGCCTCATCTTCCTTCTCTAAAAAATAAATTAATTAATTAATAAATAAAATAAAACATACAATAAATAGTTTTTAAGCCTTTTTCTATCTCCTCTAGTTAATTCTACACACCCTTCAACCTTAACTCTTTAAGTTCAATTTAGTCCACCAAATAATTACTTTGTTTTCTTATAGACCCTTATTGGTCAAAAGACTTCCACAAGATGGCTGTGCAGGAAGATCCTGAACTTACCTCCTCCCATGGACGGACCAGATCTACAGCTCCAGGTGGATCATGTCCCTCTAAAAGAGATCTGAAAACTGCTTCTCCACAACAAACATAAAGACCATATTGAGATGATAGGGTACGTAGAGACATGGTTTTACCAAAACCCCACCCCTAGTGTATTGCCACACAATTGGGAGGGATCTCATCAGTCTGCTGCTTCTCAGAGAAGCAAGGGGTTGGTGCTTCACATCGGGTACCCCAGGCCCTGGGATCTACACTGAATAGATGAATCCCCAAAATGTCTGACTTAGAAACCAATGAGGCTGATGTCCAAGGGACCCAAAGTACTATAGAAAACCGAGACTCCCTTTTTAAAGGGCTTGCCTGTGGTCTCACTTGCCCCAAGCCTTGGTGAGAAAACAGTGTGAAAAGTTCTGACTATATTTGAGGGACATGTATTTGCTAATCTAAGAGCATCTGCTGGAGGGGCAGGGAAAAGTTGAAACTCTCCCCAGAAATAAAGGCACTGGTGGACACTGCTTTTGTGTAGAAGTTGCTTTTAGGCAACAGGCTTGAGCAATGGAAATTTGAGTAAGGCGGAAGGGCCCACAGTAACCACTAGGCTGAGTGCAAGCAACTTTATTAGGCGACCCACCTCAAGATATCCATAGGCCCTAGCTGACCAATGGGCTACTTACAAATGGGCCCAGTTATCAGAAAAGGAAAATTCTATACATTCCCATACCTCCTCACACTCCCCTACAACTACCGCCCCCCCCACCTCCTGGCAGACAGCATCCCTTTTGTTGTCCTGCCAGCCACTCCCCTGCAGTGCATTTGATAAACTTCTATCTTCTTTGCTTTGCCTTGGGTGAATTTTTCCATTGCCAACACCACTGGCCTCCACCCGATCAGGTCACACCACATTTTGCACTCTCCATCTACTCTGCTAACATAAGTGTGCTAGCTTGAACACAGACAGCATCCTCTTGCTGTCTTGCTGAGACAGGCGAGGGTGAGTGGTCACTGCACTATCCTTCTGCCTTTCTGAAGCCAGAGGTGTGGGTGGTTGCAACAGTCCTCTGCCCCCTGGCTGGGGAGGGTGGATGTGCTCAGTTGCTTCTGCTCCCAGCCTAGAGCCACTGCGCATGCACAGACAAGGCACTCTCCTCCTGCATTTCTGAAGCTCAAGGGTGCACCAAGTCAAGACATTTTCCTGCTGCTTTTCTGAAGCTGGGTAACACGCTTGCCCTCTACACTCTTGAAGCTGCCTAACTAATGCCAGTGGGCATGTGCAATCCACACAGGAGAGTAAACCTGGCTGTGGTGGCCCAGGGGGCTGGTGTTCCTGAGTTCCATGGGAATGTAGCAATCAGAAAGACAGTTTTTGGCAGGCCCTATCACTGAGGGAACTGCACAGAGAGCAGACTGAAACACACCCCCAGCTCTTCTGTGAAAAATGCCTATTTATTTAGCCTGGAGCTTCAGCCTGAGGGCAGGCTTCAGGTTTCCCACACATCTGAGACTAAAGAGGCACTCCCAGAGAATGTAAGCAGTGAGACACCATCCTTGCACACCCTGTTGGCCTCACTATAGCTTGACAAGACCTCCCAGAAAGGAGCTTATACACTCATCTGGAGCCCTGATTTTTGCAACTTCACCCAGGGGACACCTCCAGATCCCCTTTTCTGGGGGCCAGCAGAGATTATAATTGTGTATATTTGCATACTTTAAAAGCTGCCGCCTGAAGGTCTGGCTTCCAATCAGTCTAAAACTAAGCACTGACTGAGCTCACTCCCTTTGTAACATTGACAGGTCCTGGCACATCATCAACAATAAGGATGTATGGAGATCAATCAGGCAGTTTAGATAATCACAAAGGTTCGAGAGACAACCAAAAACTAAGGCAAGGTTGAATAAGTGTCATTACCTATACAAAGCCATTCCTTCAAGACAGAGAAGTAGCTGTTTCACCTAATATATAGAAACAGACATAAAAAGTCAAACAAAAATGATAAAACAGAGAAATGTATTCCAAGTGAAAGAACAAGACAAAACTTAAGAAAAAGACCTTAATGATATGGAGATAAGTAATCTGCCTGATAAAGAATTCAAAGAAATTGTCAAAAAGATGCTCATCAAACTCAGGAGAACCTCGGCCAAGAGATAGAAAACATAAGTACCAAACAAACATCACGATGCTGAGAATACAATCACTGAATTGAAAAATACACAAGAGGAGTTCAACAGCAGACTAGATGAAGCAGAGAATAGATCAGTGGGCTGGAAGACAAAGCAATGGAACTCACCTAGACAGAGCAGCAAAAAAAAAAAAAAAAAAGTAAGTTTAAAATATGAAAATAACTTAAGGGACATTTGGAATAACATCAAGTGGAATAACATTCACATTATAGGGATCCTACAAGGAGAAGAGGGAGAGGAATGGACTGAAAACTTATTTGAAGAAATAAGTCAGGCTGAAACTTGCCTGATCTAGGGAAAACATAGACATCCAGGTCCCAGAAGCCCAGAGAGCTCCAAGTAAGATGAACCCAAAGAAAGCTACACCAAGACACACTGTAATGGAAATGTAAAAAGATGAAAATAAGGAGAGGATCTTAAAAGAAGTAAGAGAAAAACAAATTGTTACATACAAGGGAAACCCCATAGTGCTATCAGCAGATTTCTCAGCAGAAATTTTGCAGAAGGGAGTGGTTTGACATATTTAAAAGTGCTGAAAGAAAAAACTTCCAACCAAGGATATTCTAGGATAAAAATCATATAACAAAGGAGCCGAGACTATACAATGGGTATAAAACAGTCTCTTTAATAAATGGTATTCAGAAAATTGGACAGCTAAAAGAGGAAACTGTACCACTATCTTACACCATATACAAAAATTAACTCAAAATGGATTAAAGACTTGAATGTAGGACCTGAAACCACGAAAATCCCAGAAGGAAACATAAGCAGTAGGCTCCTTGACATTGGTGTTGTTAATATTTTTTAGACCTGATTCTAAAGACAAGGAAAACAAAATGAAATAAGCAAAAATAAACTATTGGGACTACGTAAAACCAAAAAGCTTTTGCACAGCAAAGGAAACCATCAACAAAATGAAAAGACAATGTGATGAATAGGAGAAGGTATTTGCAAATCATATATTTGACAAAGGGTTAATATCCAAAATATATAAAAAGCTCATATAACTCATGGACCCCCAAACAAACAATATAATTACAAAATGGGTGGAAGATCTGAATAGACATTTTTGTCCAAAGAAGACATCCAGATGGCCAACAGCCAAATAAAAAGATGCTCACCATCACCAATCATCAGAAAAATGCAAGTCAAAACTACAATAAGATATCACTTTACACCTGTCAGAATGGCTAATATCAAAAAGACAAGAAATAACATGTGTTGGTGTGGATGCAGAGAAAAGGGAGCCTATGCACTGTTGGTGGGAATGTAAACTGATGCAGTCACTAGGGAAAACAGTATGGAATTGCCTCAAAAAATTAAAAATAGAAATACCATATGATCCAACATCTCCACTACTGGGTACCTATCTAAAGAAAACCAAAAAACTAATTCAAAAAAACATACACACCTCTATGTTCATGGCAGCATTATTTACCATGGCCAAGATATGGAAACAACCTAAGTGTCCATAGATGGATGAATGGATAAAGAAGATGTGGTATAAATACACAATAGAATACTATTCAGCCATGAAAAGAATGAAATCTTGTCATTTGCAATGAAATGGATAAACCTGAAGGGTATTATGCTAAGTGAAATAAATCAGACAGAAAAAGATAAATACTGTGTGATTTTACTTTTATATGGGACCTAAAAAACAAAAAAACAAATAAAACAGAACAAAGCCCAGACCCCCAGATACAGAGAACAGATTGGTGGTTGCCAGAGGGCAGCAGGTTTGGGGGTGGGTGGGAATGAAGGGGATCAAGAAGTACAAAGTTCCAGTTATAAAACAAATAAGTCATAGGGATGTAAAATAGTCAATAATATTGTACTAGCTCTGTATGGTGACAGATGATAACTAGACCTATTGTGGTGATCATTTCACAATTTATACAAAAGTCATATCACCATGTTGTACACCTGAAACATTTATAATATAATATAATATAATATAATATAATATAATATAATATAATATAATATAATATAAAATAATATAATATAACATACCTCAATAATAAAAACACTTACACTTCCTAAAATTAGCTTATTTTTTGGTAGTTTGAACACCTGTCTTCATTTGAAAGTAAACTCTATGACGGCAAGAAATTTGTCAGCTCTATTCAATGCCCATAACATTTTAGCCTATAGAGCAGTGCCTGGCATATAGGAATTTTTCAATAAATATTTATTGGATGAAAGAATAAAAGAATGAGCACCAACCAAGTGCCCTGCACTCATCTGGGGCTCAGGATGGGGCTCTGAGGATGAGAAAATAGACATGGTTCCTGTTTTCCAAGTACTCACAGCTTACCTTGCAGTATATGACGTGACTCTTTACTGGGGAGACTGAAGATGCTTAATGTCGAGTCCACTATTCCTTCAACTCACAATTCTTCTTTCCCTGTCCTCCATGCCTCTTATCTCTGTACCCTGCTGGGTCACCCTTATCATTAAGGTCCTTATTTAGATAGAAAGTGTTTTATTTTTTTCGTTTTCGGTTGCACGGTCCTCAACCCAGCAAAATTTGCTTACCTGGTACCCACGGCCTCTTCTGTTGCAGATTCTCTTTGCTTAGTGTTTTTCTCTGCCCTTTCAGATTTTGAAAAGTGGAAATGGAGAAATTTACCCTAATGCCAATAATGATTTTAGCATTGGGCATATAGGCCAGGGTGCTTCTGTCTTCAGGCTGTCCTGCTTGCTTTCACTTAACCACGTCTATGGGGCTTAGGACTTGCACGACACAGAGTATCATCTATAGTGAAATTCTTTGTGTTACAACATTCTTAGGGAGACACCCCACATCTCTTCAGAATTTATGTTGTCCTAAACTACTAGAAGTCGGGTGGGGGTGGGGGACCAGGAGCCCGACGTCTGCTCTATGTCATAGTTACTCTTAGGAATGAAAGCTGGGAAGTCTGGTTGAGAATTTCTCTTTTCACTAAATGAGAATCATATGTTTATGTTTTTTATCTTCATGTTTATGGAAGACACAGTATATTGTCCTGGCTGAATTGACCACTTGATGATAATAGAATGGGCTTAAACTTTCTTAATTACAGGGTGCTAGTAGCTAAGTGCTTTTAGGCAAGCTTCTTAGACTCCCTGAACTTCTGTTTCCTCATATATAAAGTGGGTATAAGGGCACCTACTCCATATCATCGCTGGGGGGATTAAAGGAGGTGATGAGTGTGATCAGACACCTCAGCATACCACTTCAGGTCCCCACCCCTGCCTCCCCCTCTTCGCGTTCCCGCTGTTCAGCTGTGATCAGTCCCGTGCAGGTGCAGCAGCTAGAAGGCAATCAACTTCACGTGGGCACACCTTGCCAGCGCCTCTCCCTGACCTGGTTCAGGGGGTTTGCTGCCTGCTCTGGGTCTTTCCCCTTGATGCTGAGAAGGGGGAGCTGCAGGACACTGCTCAGGGCCCACCCACGCACAGCCCAGAAACGTGGGGGGTAAGTAATGAGCTCTGTGGCAATCCTTGACCACTGAAAGATGGGCACTAGATGGAATGGGATAATATTTTTCTCTTTTCTCCTTTTGGAGAGACTGCCCTGAGATACAGTTACAAAGCTTTGGCAGGCAGGGGAGGGGGGGTGGGTGGGAGGGATGGTGTAGTAAGCTTAAGTTATCAGTTACACTTGGAGGTGACCAGCCTCGTCACGCATCCTTTAGTTGACTCTCCCTCCTTCACTGCCTCATTGCCTTTGTCCCTCACTGTTACTCCCTGGGATTGCACTCTTTCATAAAGTAGCAGTCCACAAACTTTTGCCTCAGTCATTGCTTTCTGTAGGCAGCCTGAAACAGAATGTAGGGCTAGCTCAAAGTAAGTGCTAAATGTTTGTCATGATTATTAGAAGCTAAGACGAATGCATCAGTGATTGCTGGTGTCAATGCAAATGGGTTCAGGTAGAATTCTGTTTAACCAGAAAATTCTCATTTTTCAAACTCTATGATCAGTTTCAGGAGATGGTATACAATCTCAGGAAAAACTTATTGAAGGCTATCTACCTAGATAAAAGTTATGTCTAATAAAAAACTTTCGGTGGCATCTTAGTAACTTGTATTTGACTTCTGCTATTTTTCTACAAAGCAGGTCAGAAACCATTATTCACCATGGTCACAGTTTTCCAAAGATTCCATGACAGTAAAAAATATTTTTCTTGAAGCAACTCAAGTGGAATGTCCCCCCTCCCTCTGACCAAATTAACTTTTTGTATTAGAGTGACATATACATTTATGCATGAACTACCAAAGTGTGGAACCAAGAAAATTCCTGGTCACTAGCTAATTAATAAGTCTACAGGGGTAAATACTAAATGAGAACCAATATATCTCCCCTTATACATTTGCTCATCAGTATGAAAGAGAATTTCAGATTGAAGTTTATAAACTAAAATGCTTCCTTATATTCTGTCCTACTCCTGGACTCCTTCTTTTAAGACTCTTTAAATTTAAGATCTCTTTTTTTTAGAGACTCGAGTTTATATGGGCAATCTTATATTTGTCCTGAATATTAACATTGGAGGACTACTCTGGTCTGAGAGATCCATTTGGAAACAAAGATAAGACATACATTTCTACTTGCATCTTCTCATTCTCATACATGGTTTCTCTCATTATGATTAGATGTTTACCAAAATTTTCTTCTGTTGAATATTCTTTCAGTATAAAATATATATATGTATATATATATATGTATATATATATGTGTGTGTGTGTGTATATATATATATATATATATATATATATATACACCCCTTCTCTAAACTGAAATGTATTTTTTTTACAGCTATATATTCAGCTGATAGTGTATTGTTCATTCTCATTAACTGCTTTGTAAAGATTCTCTAATTATTTTACGGGCACATGTTTGGAGTTTTCTAGCAATGCTCTTCAATGACAGGGATCATATAATCTCCTTGCGTGTTACACAGACCGCCTAGAATAGTGCCTACCATAAGGTATCAGAGTAATTTCTATAAAGGTCTAATGAAAATCTTTTTGTTTTTCTAAATGAAAGAACTGACTCCTGTCTTGGTATTTCCCTTATTAATAGGAGACATAATTAAGCACATTCCAGTGCTAAACATATATAGGCTATTTGGGGGAGGCTAGTAATCGTTCTTTAAAGTCAGGTTACAAAGTGCAAACCTGACTTTGTCAAGCACACTGGTAGGAGCTGTGTGTTGTCAGTAATTGTAAAGGAATAAAGCTCTGCCAGCGCAGGCATCAGAAAGGCTGCCAAAGCTGAAAAGTACCTGGCTAGCTTTTAAAGGACAGGAATACAATACTCTCACTAAGACACACTTTATAGAGTCCAATTCACAGCCAAGGAAAGCAGCTTTTGGAGATTTCGGGTGTCCATAAACAGCTAGATGAATGCAAGGAAGCCAAAACCAGGGATGAGTGGGGTATTTAAATGCTCAACTTGCTTAGCTGCCACAGTGTCCTCCCTCCACACCAACGCACGGGCACAAAAAGAACCAAGAAACGCCCTACGTGTTTGTGATTTATGGACAATCTACACATGGGGCGGGGGCTGGGCAGAGAGCGAACGCTAATGAAATACCCAGTCCGTTATTATGTTGTAAATTATGGAGAAAATATCTGGTCTGTTTTCTCAAGGTGATCATAAAACATGATGCTGGAGAGAGGGAGGACAGTCCAGTAGTGACCCTCAGATAATGCCTTGTGGTCACTGAAGTCCTAGGCGACAATTGCTCGTTGATAAGCCAGTTCAAGTATTTTCTTAGCCAAGACACTTCATAAACCTTGCCAAGAGAAAAGGGCATGTGGCAGTAAGTTGTAAAGTGATAAAAAGCAGACATGGGTGGAAAATATTTTATCAAGAGAGATAAAATAAAGAAATTATATGAATATGATAACAGCACAACAAAGAATATTTTAGAGAAAAAATTTTGTAGTGTTGCCAGCTACTAAGGCAAACTGAATGAAGAGCAAATGGGTTGTATTTCAAACACATACCATTACACTGAGCAACGGTTACATTTTACTACGCGAGTCACATTTTTTGACTGATGCAATAAAATTTGCAAAATACAAAGAAAAACATAGGATTTATGTCATTTTTTTTTACTTCAAATTTAAGATGGATTTTATGGTTAACCATGCCATAAAAAAGTTTTGAAATGTTTTGAATCGTGTTATAGTTCTGAGGAAGCTCCACATTGTTTACAACCGGCACAGAAACATGGAGTTTCCTATGGTTGTTAGACTATTGGTAATCCTAGCGTGTTTTTAATGGAGAGATTTTATGCTTTAATACTACAATAATGATTACATTTAAGTGGTTCATAGTGATTAGAATAGTTGAGTAGGGCTTCATGGATTATAAATTGGGTATGCTTTTTATGATTCATAAAGTTTCTTCCATATATGATGAGCTAGTTCTATATGTAATGATTTCATTTGGTTCTACTTCTATGGGTGGAACCTCAGATTGGAGACAAGATTCGTGAAATATGAGACAAAAATGATTTTCTCTAAATCTCTCCTGCTTCTTTAGGTTTTGTTTGCTTGAGGCTATTTTGGTTTAAGCATTCAGCAACAAAGAATTTAGATTTGGGTAACATATTTTTTAGGTTGTCATTAATTAAAAAGTGAGTACAACAATTCTACTACCAAATGTAAATCACCTAAACTCAGAGGATCATTACATTTGCCTAGCTATTTGAGCATTTATTTTGTTTTCCTGAGCATAATCATTTGTTAAGCAGAAGGAGATTTCTTCCATGGGTGCTGAAAGGTAGAGAGATAAAAAATTAATTTAAAAAAAGGAATTCTAAAATGGCTTTAGGAATGTTTTCTGACTCCACATTTTGCCTTGGCTTTGGGAATAATAATGCTGTTTTCGGCCTTATCTAACCAGCTCTGATTCAGTTAAAGAGAGTTTTCTGCTTGACGCCCTCCTAATTCCAGACAGTTTTCTAAAAGCTCCTCAGGCAGAGCCCAGGACGTCGACTCAGCATGTCTCTCTGTGTGTATTTGTTTTGGTGCATAGTTGTTCTGAAACAAAAGCCGAAGTACATGGTTAACTGGTCCACACTAATATACATTCTAAAGAAACTTTACTTTCGCTTGCACATCCTTTAAAATTTTGTCTTTCAAACAAGCTCAGTGAAATACAACGAATTTTGCAATTCATATCGTGTTAGGAGATACGCGTGTGGGGGGAACAAAGGATTTATGTTGATTTACCAATTTGGCTGAGGTCTGACGAGGGCTATTCCAACCTTTATTAGACTTGGGGAGAATCTAGTATTGTCTTCTGACATAGAGTGAAATGCTCTCAACAAGGCAGGCAGTGAGATTTCATAGAACGCATGAGATGGAAGAAAAGTTTAAGAATTCCTGGAAATTCCTGAAGCATGAGGCTTAGGATACGTGATGCCAAAAGCAATTTGCATTTTAGTGTATTTTGTAGCTTCCTTTCCAGACTTTTTTAGTCCCTGTCTTGTTTTCTGCCTCTTTCAGCGCCATCAGTTGTCCTGTTTCTTGAAAGAAGCCCGAAATCCACAGGCGTAGGCTCTGCTGCCCCAGCCCCCACCTCTGTTAGGAGTCTGGGGATTAGAGACGCTGCTCTAGCTGTGTGACCTCAGGCGCATTCTTTGCCTCGCTGGACCTTGGTTTCCTCACCTGAGTGATAAGTGAGCAAATCGGAAATATTTCCGAGAGAGGGTATCGAAAAGCCATAGCTGTCCCTTCAATAGGACGATAAACGCAAGAGCAGACTTGGCTACCCAGCCCGTACTGCCTCCGCCAGAGATTAGTCTCTTTCAGAATGAAATCTTGTTAATGTTACAGCTGTGTTTAGAGCAAAGAAATAAAAGTCGAAAAGGCCTTTTTGAAGTTTTTGCTCTCTTTTTTTCTCAGCTTAAGAATGGAGAAATATGGGAAGGATGCTAGCAGTGAAATCGCATTTGAAGCTGAGATGAAAGACTTGCTCTGCTTTTTATTAGTAGTGATTTTTTGGTGGTCTTAGTAGAACCTAAGTCCTAGAACTTTGGGTTTTTGTTATGCTTTCTGGAATGGCCACCTAGCCAGTTCTGACCAACTTTTGCTTGGAGCTTCCTTCCCACGTTAAGCTTCTTCAGGCCACGGAAGTGGCTGGAGTTATCTTCTTTCTACGAACGCATCTCTCCAGTGTCTTTTGCCAATCATTTGGCCACCAGTCATCTTCTACCTGATGATTATTATTGCGGGTGAATTTTATCTTTCTTGATGCTTTTGTTCTTTAACCAAAATAAAGGTTCTTTGTGGTGGTATCAGGTAGAGGTTATGACCTCACTTTTGGGGTCAAAATTTCAGAATTCAGATCTTGTCTTGACTCTTCTTGCTGTAGGACCCCAGAGAAGTAATCCTCCGAAGTTAACTTTCTCCTCTCTAAAATGGGGATAATGGTAGAACCCATCTCTGTTGTTCTGAGGATTTTGGCGATAAATCGTGTAAAGTACCTAGCAAAATTCTTTTTTTTTTTTTAAATTTTATTCATTTATTTGAGACAGAGAGAATGAGAGAGAGAGAGAGCACGAGAGGGGGGAGGGTCAGAGGGAGAAGCAGACTCCCTGCTGAGCAGGGAGCCCGATGCGGGACTCGATCCCGGGACTCCAGGATCATGACCTGAGCCGAAGGCAGCCGCTTAACTGACTGAGCCACCCAGGTGCCCGCGTACCTAGCAAAATTCTTATCACCTATGAAACTCTTGGTCATTATTATTATTCTTTGAAAGAGGGGATCTGTGGTACCCTCCTGCAGGTGCTCCGTTCATATTTGTTGGCTATTTATTATTTTGATATCTTTTCAGATATTTGTTTTTATATATCACTTCACTTTGCAAGTCATTCTAGTTTGGCCAGAGTTAGGGATCAGGAGGATATTGCAAAGAAAAGGGCTTGAATTATATTAGAAGTAGAAATAAAATAGACCGAGCCTTTACCAGAAGAGTCTGTGGGACACTTGCCCCTCAAATTCCTCCCAACTGGGAGAGGCAATGAGAGGTAAATAGTTTCCTCTGAATGGATGTTCAATCTCTCTGCTCCAGCGTCTCTGTCTTCTCTGACTCCCCATGTAAGTGTTGGGTCCTAATTACTGCCTAATTGTTCTCTAATTGTTGAGGTTTGCAATTATTCTTGTCATGCATGTTGTTGACTTGGCCACTCCAGAGTCTGGTAACATTGACTGGGTCATCTCCCTGCAGCAGATAAATCTTGTTAATGTATGTTGACTCTCATCACCTCACGTTGAGTTTCCTCCCTCACGTGGGACACTGTGTTAGTTTTGGGTCCCTCATGATAGGCTGGGTTGTGTTCAAATAACAAACAACACCCAAATGTCAGAAGTTTATGACAAAAAAGGTGCATCTCACACTCACCTTGTATATCCCTCATGGGTCCACTAAATGCTCTGCCTGATAGCATCATTTCCCTCCTCCAAAATGCCAGCTTAGAACACTGGCCAGAACCATGGGAGAGGGGAAAAAGAATGTGTGCTACACACGTAGGCTAGTAGAGCTCCTACTCAGAAGTGGTGCTGTATTCCTTCTGTTCACATTCCACTGGGCAAAGCAAGTCAGGTGATCACTTTGACTTCAACATGATGAGGAAGTCTAATCCTCCTATTGGGAGAGGAGCTCTGTATTGGTGCAGAGTGATCCATTCTACAACAGAGGCAAAAGGATAGCCATTTTTAAAAACCCTCTCCCCATTATTTGCTAAAGAAATCCAGTCCAGGGAGCTAGCCAGCGTCTCCAATCTGCATTCTTTTTGGGAGACCGACAAAGACCTTTATATATGTATAGCCCTCAGTTGCTCACCTTTGGCTTCCAACTTGACCTATGCTGGTTCCCATGGTCATTGTGAAGAATAGACTCTTCTGGGGACTCTTGCCACAAATCCACTTTGAGTTACATGGGATATATATGAATATGCCCTGTTTTTCTTTTAATTAATAATAATAATGTTAATAGCAAACACTTGTTACATGCCATGTAGTTTTCTAAGTGCTTTGTATAATGCCATAAACTTTGCTTTTTAAAAATAATACTAATACATTTAATCTTTGCAACAATCGTATGAGGGGAGGTGATTTATTATCACCATTTTACAGATGGGACAAGTGAGTCACTGAGAGGTTAAGTAAGTTGCACGAGGTGATTCAGCTAGAGGATAATAGCACTAACCTTTGAGCCCTGTGGAGTCTGGGTCTGGGGTGTGCATGCTTGGCCATTTTGCCACATTGTCTCTTAAACAGAATGGTGTAAGCAAAATGCTCAGCATGGTGGCTAGGATCTATTAACTCCCCAATGCATGATCACTGCTGCTACTGATGCTCAAATGGACTAGTTTGACCTTTTCTTTCTTCAAAGGATTAGGATGTATTTTTCATATAACTTTTCATTCTTTACAGAATTACTGTAAGGTAGGTATAAGCCAGGCAATGCTACTACCATTTAATGGGAGATCGCTAAAAACAAAAAACAAAAAACAAAAAACGGTGATTATGCACTTAGGCTTGTGTATTCTCTTTTCTGCTATTGATCCACTGACATTGTGCCATATCCAAAATGCAGTGTGGACTTTACCCAGATAAGATATAGTTCAATAAGAGTGGGCTTATCTCACTGGACTATTTCTCCAGCTATACACGAATACAAAGCTCATTTGTAGGTGATATTATATTTTCATCTCATGCTTTATATGCAACCTCTATCCATGTTAATGGGAATTTTTTTGTGCTTACTCTAGGTAAAATTGATTCCAATTATTGAGTATAATTTATTCCAACCCCTTGATGGAATAATTTATACTCTTGAGATACTCTTGAAATGTGTAACCAATAGGGAACTCTATTTATACATAAGTTTCTACACATCTTTCAATTAAATAAGAAATCCAAGTGCAAAACCCATCACTCAAGGAAAGCATATGAGTTTGTAACACTCCCGAGAGGTTTTTTGGTCCATAAACCAATAAATGGATTACACTTACAGGGCAAAATTCTCCTCTCAGGTCCCATGCAGAGCTCCTATTGACTTACCTGTGAGGCAGTTCACAGGGGATGCGAGGTACTTCAGGCTTCAAGGGGAAGAATGGTCATTTTTTCGTATGATCAATTTTAGGGCTTCGGTATTGATTGGTATAAAGAATATATTTATCACGATACAAACTATTACATGTTTAAATACAGAGTTATTATTTTTTTTAATAAATCCTATGACATGGGGATTTTAGCAAGGGAAAGTAAACGCGCCTTTCTAACATAAGGGAAAGTAGATTTATGTGTCCTCGTATACAAATGAAGCAATAGGATAAGATCATTATGTGGATTTTTTTTTATACTAGTCACATTAGCAACCCTTTAACATGACAGAAGAGACATTATGATTTTTCTTTTTACCTAAACATTTCTGGAATTTTATGAAAAACTGAAATGAAAGTTTCTTCTACTAAGCATTGCAATTTGTATTTTTTACCTACACTGTATTGTTTATAAGGAAAATTGTCAATGGGAAAAATGGTGTTAATATAGATTTCAGTCAATTTAAATTAACTTTTTTGAGGCAGCTGCCCTATAATGAAGTGGTTTATAAACCCATTCTTACTATGTTTTGTAGTAAAATTCTGTTATAGTTTTTGTTTGGGGAGAAAAGAAAAACACCCCTTTTAAGGAGCTGCTGTTTTGTAGAGGGATTTAGGACTTATGTAGTTTTCTTTCTTTTTTTAATTAACTAGAAGTTGTTTTTTTTTTCATCAACATATTTTTTAGTACTATGTGACCTATATGGACTTAGTTTTCTGATCCTCAGAATAACCAAGTGTGTTTTTTGAGGCAATTTACAGATGTGTGGAATTGCTCTTGGTGTCAACTTGTCTTTGACTGTGACCCAGATATTTCTTGTAAGTCTCGGAGACCCAACACCATGACATGCCAATCCCCAGCTCATAGTTTGTGAGTTAAAACTGTGGTTCCGAATTCAAGACTTTGCCAAGGCAAGTATGAACATTTACGGTATTAAGAGAACACTGCCAAATTTCATAAGAATTTGTATTTTCTAGTATAGAAATATTTCTAGGGTCTTTGGGGGACAGAAAATCTCATCTCCTGAGTGGTAAATATTTCAGACAAGCATATATAACACCTACTTTTTTTATGTAGACGAGGGTATTTAATCTATTAGTAACAGTGGCTCTTTGTAAAGAATTAAAATTCTTTGTTTCTTGAATATGAAAGATTTAATATATAAAGCCATATAAGATCTTCCAGCCCATTTTTCCTGCCACCCAGTGAAGTCAGCAGGGGCTGTGTGTGCCTGTTGTTAATGGATGTGTTCAGATAGTTTGCTTGGATTTCACAGTTTTATCAGCTGACTCTATTCCTGCTGAGCCAATCCTATTCTTTCAAAACTCTTAGTGAATTCTCTTTGTCATCTGCTGCTGCAATACAAAATAAATGATTTCAGCATTTGCTAAAGATGTTTTGAAACTGGGGGCATAATCCACAGTAGTGAGTTACCGACAGCTGCACACCCACTCCTGGACACACACCACAGTGGCATCATGGTCCCATTGTGTCATTTCTTTCCAGGTCCTAGAAATCCCCCACACTCCCACTTGTGCTAATGAAGAAGAGCCCTGGAATTTTTTTCTGTCCCTAACCCACTCTGTTGCCTTCTTTTGTGTGGCTCCTATTTGGACTTTTTTTTTTTTCAAAGATTTTATTTATTTATTTGACAGGGAGACATACAGCGAGAGAGGGAACACAAGCAGGGGGAGAGGGAGAGGGAGAAGCAGGCTTCTCGCTGAGAAGGGAGCCCAGTGCGGGACTCCATCCCGGGACCCTGGGATCATGACCTGAGCTGAAGGCAGACCCTTAACTGACTGGGCCACCCAGGCACCCCCCATTTGGACTTTTATTAGAATGTCTAGCTGATGGTTCTGTGACTGTTGGCAGAAGAAGAACACGGGAATCCAGTCACCCCATCTACTACCATGACCCATCCTTTTCCAATAGCATTTGATTTCTTTTTCTTAGTACCAGAGAAGTACTTGGGCAAACTGGCTGGTAAAACTGCTTGAATGGAGAGAAAGTTGTGTCTAAACACACACACACACACACACACACATTCCTTTGGCCAATTTATCCTAGTTGAATGTTACCAAACTTCTTATGATGGTAAGAAATGCCAGAATATTCTTTGTCCTCGAAAGACAGACCAGGAAAAAGACAGTCTTTTAAGAATATGTTTTGGATGTCAGCCTGTAACCACTTAAATTATGAGAACCCAAGTGTGATACATGTTATTGTGTATATATGTGTGTGTATACATGTGATATAAAGGGTATCATATCTAGGCTTGTGTTAAAAAAATTCTTTTAAAATCTTAATATATGGAGAAATCAAATGGTAATTTTAGTTTCACATTTTTAGGTTCAAGGAAATATTTTTCTTAAACAATCACCAAAAACTTCTGTTTATATTTATTTAATAAGTAATAGCCAAGTGCTAAAGCAAGGGTAACTGTGTCAGAATGAACTTTAACGGTCAGATTCATTCAGTTTCTTGTCTAAGGTCACACAGTGAGTGGTAAAATCAGGGCTTGGGATCCCGATTTTGTGATCCTCAGTCCTGCATTCTTTCCATCCCAGCTTGAAACAAGCTCAAGTGTGACTAAAAGTCTAGAAACCATCCCCAGGACCCTGGCACCAATTACTTTATTCTTCAGTAATGAGATTTAACCAATATAAGCTAATGACTATACACAAGAAAGGCTTGAGATAACTAGTTCAGTCATCAAAGTAACAAAGAAATGACAACCCAGGACAGACTAGGTGTTGAATAAGTTTTAATGAAGGAGGAAGAATAGCTCAGCTATTTTGGGCATCAGTCATGGAATCAGGTAGGATTCCTTTCACATAATGGTTTGCTACTTAAAAATTTGGGGATCTGAGTGAATTATGTATTTTATGCTAAATTTCAGTTTCTTCATCTGTAAAGTAGAAATAAGGACAGTATCTATCTCATAGAATGGTGAGAGAATGATATGACACTTAGAATTGTGCCTGGCCATAGTAAACACTAATATATGTTGCTGATGTTGTTTTAAATTATCATTGTCATTGGCAGAATTGTATCAGTTTGCAATTACAGTGAAACAGAAAATCAGTGACCCACGTAGATGTATACTTGAAAGCCATCTTAATAGATATATACTAGAATTCACATGCTAAAATACACATAGTAATAGTTGAGAATGCTCGTTTTATTTTATTTTATTTTATTTTATTTATTATTTATTTATTTATTTTTATTTATTTATTTGAGAGAGAGAGAATGAGAGAGAGCACACGAGAGGGGGGAGGGTCAGAGGGAGAAGCAGACTCCCTGCCGAGCAGGGAGCCCGATGCGGGACTCGATCCCAGGACTCCAGGATCATGACCTGAGCCGAAGGCAGTCGCTTAACCAACTGAGCCACCCAGGCGCCCCGCTCGTTTTATTTTATTCAAGCAAACATTTATATCGCATTTATTATGTACCAGGCACTATTATAACCACTTCACAAATACTCACTTACTTCTCTTCAAAACAACTTTATGAAGTAGGTGCCCTTATCCTCTTTCTTTCAAAGTGGGCAAATTAAGGAAAGAAGGGAGAGACTGGTAGGTGAAGGAGGCAGAATTCAAAACCAGGCAGAGTTTGGTCGAGTGTCTGTGCGCTTAACCGTCACCCGTCCTCGCGTGGAAGGATCAGCTCGCAGTGTGGCACTCTTATGCTTATTTGTGGGCACATGATATTTCAAAACAAGAAGAACTTGGATTTAAAAACCAATGTAGAAATAGAACCCTAATTACATAAATATCTTTGAAGCGCTAGTGTAAACAATCTACTATTTCAAAAGAAAAATAGCACAGTTGAAAAATTGTGTCTATTGAGACAGAATAAAATAAATCATTAGAAAAAGGAGATTAGAGGTAGTATGTATATGAACATAGTGTACATTCTCTGTGTATAAATATTTACAAACTTTTCCTATTTCTTGGCTCCACTCTTGTGTATATGTATATTTGTAACATCACTTGCAAATGTAAGAGAGTTTAACATCTGGCTAAAATAGCTTTTGAGTGTTTCTACCTTTCGTCTCCTGGACGATTTTAACAGATGACTAATTTCCATATGCAATTGTTACGGCAGAGTGGCAGCACCGAATACTTTTCCTAGGCTAAAATATGGGCAAGTATGATGAATACAGAAATATGTATTATTTGCAGGGTCCTTACATTTAATTATACTATATGTCAGTTGCTAGTCATTGCTTAGAAATAAAGTATGCTATTGAGAATGATAACGAATTTGTATTAGTGAAAGGACCCAGTGACAAATTCTTTTATATCATTAAAACAATTAGTTTGAAATTCTCAGAGTAGAAAGCTTTCTCTACATGAATTAGTGGATTGTTATTTTGTGCTATAATTTGGATTGAGTAACTGACTTTTTCTTAAACTAGCTTAGTTTAAGCCAGTTTAGTTTTAAAAGTGAAGTCTGTCTCATTTAATGAAGTACTGAAAAAAATATCACTGAAATTTCTCTCACTAAACATTTATAGCCAGCAATGTGTACGATGGGTCATTGTGCACAAAAATTGTTCAATTCCTTACTCATTTGCTGTTGGGAATGAGTAACTGACAGTTCTCGCTGAGAGTTCAACTTCATTGCTGGTGATCCAGTAGCTGTTTACGAATGTCAATGGTGAAGTTGTAAGAAATGGGCAAAAAGTGCCAACGTCCACTGAATGAAGACTGAGAGTGAGCGCCGTCCACATTTCCAAGTATTTATCGCTGCTTACTATCATTTTTCTCTCAGAGCAAATGAATCATTTTAAATAGAAGCAAACCGATCCTCCTATTAGCGAGTCTAAATCAGGAGAGCAACATCTATTTTCAGAGTCTTTGTAGCTATAACGGGATCTTTACAGTTTGCAACGCTTTGCCCTGTCCCAAAATGATGGCATTCTGTTACAAATAGATTATTTGGGCCCTGGTGCCAGCGTCTCTATTGTGGAACCTTTGGTTGGGAAAGCCGACAGCTGGGAGGAGTTCAGTGTTTTGAAGGTTATGATCACAGCAGTTTCATAAGTGCTTTATTTCAGTTCTCCTCTGGCTGCAGAAGGGACAGGTGCGATCTGGTTCTGATTTCACTGGTCTTAATTTCTTATCTGACCTGGTAGTCAATCAAGGGCATGGGAGAAAGAGAAGGAGGGAGAGAAGGATGGGTGGGAGAAGCGAGCTGGGGGCTGTAAGCTGCAGGGGGAGGGGTGCACGCGGCTGCGAGGGCCAGCGTGTGCGTGCGCGTGTGTGCGTGTGCGTGTGTGTGTGTGTAGTGCTAAGCATCTGACTTTTCTCATCGAGGAACTGGCAGCTCTGCCTGTCATTCCGCACTTCTGTGTGTACGAATGCTGCCCTGTGCAAAATGGATTTCTGAGTGTTAACCGTCATGTTCTTCTTTTCCAAAGGGTCTTCTGTAGGATTTCATTTGCAGAGCACAGAGGGCAATATCTAGGGTAATTCCAGGGCTTACTGGCTGTGATCTTTTGTCAACTCTCCTTGTGAGAGAAATTAAACTCGGTATGAGCACCCACAGTCACAGCGAGTGCAACGCCTTTCCCGGCCAATGGGTGGGAAATCATAAACCCAACAAGTATTTATGAGAGGGAAAAATGAGATGTCATAATATAACAAGAATATATTCATTAAGTCTTTCAATTTCGCAGAAACAGAGAATTCCCACTTCAGTAAAAGGCTTTGAGCAGATTTATCAAGTCTGATATTCTTACTTCTATGAGATTTGACTCTCTATGCTAAAAAGAGATGTATTTAAAAGGAGGACAGGCTTGCCAATGGAGGAAAACCACTAAAAAGGTGGAGTTAATATAATACTAGCCACTGTTCTTTTGATGGAATACTGGATAATTCCCACAATATGCATTAAAAAGATCTGAGCACAAACATGAGTACCCAAATAAATTATACCTTTGAATGCGTGGAAGGAATGTACTGACCTATTTCATGCTTCTAAAACAGTAGCCCAGACAGTTTTATAGCCTCTTATAATTGTCAAGCAATTTCATTTTATTTCAGTACAATCAAACAAGAACAGCTTCCACTTAAGGTATTTACCAGAAATACAGCTTTCAGAATTGTAGTGTGTCTATAGACTGATTTCCTGCAAGATGTCCCAAGCATGACCGAGACAGCAGTGTGCTGGGACTGGGCGATGCCTGTCCATATCACCCTGTCTGCTTTGAGCTCTGGGACCCGCATGGATGTGTTAAGATAGGGACAGCTCTACTCACGGTTGGTAGTCAAGAAATATTTGTGTGTTGAGTTTAGAATTTCCTTAAATCTACTTGCTGCGGATAGGACCAAGATATAAAATGGAGAATGTTTTCAGTGGGTGGGAAAACTGGGAATTCCTTCAGTTTGAATATCTAAAATTGAACCAATATTTGGACATCCTCCAATGTGGAAAGCAGGTTATACTCTTGCCCTTGGAGATAAGTATGTTCTGAAACCAATCTTGAGTCTCAGGTTTTAACTGTGATTGTGATCCGATTGGCATGATGCGGAGATGCTGTGTGTTCTCTGAGTCTGGGAATGTCTTTGGAAAGGTACAAGTGGTTGGCATGCTTGAGGGAAGGTGACAAATTTGTGGCTTTTAGTCTAGACTTAGATCGAAGAGTGGGCAAAATTCAGTATTAATTCCATGTTTTAAATCATTTACAATATCAACATCTTAGAATGAAAATAGCGATAACTAATTTTTATATGTTGTACGAAATTTTTAAAAAATGTACCCAAATCTTGTTTTAGGTGACTTAAATGTGGCCTTTCTTTGTAGCCTTGGAGGAAAAAGAAGTTATCCCCCAAGAATGAGAATGAGAATGAGAATACACACATCTCTATAAAATCAGGGACTCTTTGCAGCCAGAATACCCTAAAGTAAACCAAAAAGTGGTTATTTTAAATTATAAGTCTATGGCAGGAATTGTAAAAGAATAAAACATACTTTGTCCGAAAAATTTTTTTTTCTTTTTTCCATGTATACACTTCTTATTTCTAAACAGTAACCCTCTGTCAACCCAGTCAGGCCTCTGTATACAGCGGACCCTCTGTACGTGGGGGCGGAGACTGTATCTCTCTTACCTTTGCATCTTGCCCAACACCCCGGCAGCAGTTAACACACCCACAGGAGGTATTAAAGAGATATTTCATGCAGGGAAGTGGTTTGAGGTGAAAGGATAGCTTTTGTTTTCATAGTTAAATATCTACTACCCAATACTGCCAAATCTATCACATTTCAATTTCATTTCCTTTGTTAGTATTGCCGATGATTGTTTATATATCTGTTCCCTCTTCTAGGCTAAAATCTTCCCTTTTGTATAGCAAATGCCCAAGATTACATATTCAATTTTATATTCCGTGTCTAATTTACTCCTTTGCACTGACTCTGCCATTTACCACCTGTGTGACCTTAGACAAAATACTTACCATCTCTGTGCCTCAGTCTCCCTATTTGTAAAATAGAAATGATAATGATACTAGTGTAGCAGAGCTTCATGAGAACTTCATATATAGTTGGCACTCAATAAATATCCCTTATTACTTATAGTAGTATTAATGCCTTTGTAATTGACTATCAGAGTGCCTGGCACCAAATAGGCAGCTGTTAAACTATTTTCCATATTTAAGTGACATTCAACAAGCATGAAATACAGAAATTATTAATAAAATGTTGTTTTTCCATCATACAAGATGAAGTTCTGCAGCTGAATTGCTAACTTGCTGCAGAATCGTAGGTAATTCACCTTATCTTCTATTGCCTCAGTTTCCTGCCTGCTGAAAATAGCAAAATACCATTTCTTTCTCTGCTTTAAAGTGCTGTAAACTCTGCAGTAGTAAAATCATGAATTACAGTATGACCTAATTTTATGCCAGCAAAGGCCTGTAAGATCTGAGTGTAATAAAGCCTATTTATATTCAGTTATAGTTCATGAGTATGATTGATTTATTTCCCCCCACCCTCCTACCTCAAATTAGCATATAAAGTAAGTGCATTCTGGCAGTCAGTGTTATTAAAAATGAAACGTACACCCCCCCTTTTTTTAATGAACTGAAGTAGCCTAAGTTATAGGCAACATATGTTTTAGCAAGGTAAGTTGTAGGCGAGTTGTGTTTAGGAGGAAGGAAAAAGGAAGTAGTTTGTTTACCTTGAGTACGTGGTGGTAGTTGTGCTGGCTGTTTATGCCATGTGTCACCTTCTCTGGCCAGATGCAGCATCTGTCTCTTTTAATTAGCAGGACAGTCTGTTACATGTGGGGTTCGGAAGAATGAGAGATTTCCCAAGGGCTCGCTGCCTATGGTATTCTGGAATGCTGTTATTTGTGGATGGATCTGATAACTTATAATTCTCCTTGTGTTCTCTGGCATGGTTATGGTGTAGACAAAGAACTTTCATGCCGTAGAATGTCTGAATACCATGGGACAACTTGACTCTGATGACATGATGGAAGGGGAAGAAGATCAAGGGCCAGAGATCAACTTCCTACTTTCCTAATTTAGCTGTACATTATGAAGAAGCATGTTATGTGACACTTTTCATTTTAAAAAGTTTCTTGTTTTATATTTGAATCCTCTCAACTTCTTAGTGGCTCTCCTTCCTGAGTAGTTTGTGTTCAACTGGTATTTATTTTCTCCTTACATGTTTTCAGAAATCTATTATGTGCTATATTGTCATTCTACCCACCATCCTTTTGTCTGATGAAATTTGGGAAGCATGCTGAACTCTGGAAAACCTGGTGTCATAAAAAGAAAAGAGAAGAAACATTTA
This sequence comes from Mirounga leonina, assembly GCF_011800145.1. Lineage (NCBI taxonomy): Eukaryota > Metazoa > Chordata > Mammalia > Carnivora > Phocidae > Mirounga > Mirounga leonina. Next base: position 9,561,786 of record NW_023270702.1, read on the forward strand.
AAAATGAAAAGTGACTCTAAAGAAAACTTCGGCTGTATAATATTATGGTTTATTTATCTTTAAGCTTATTGTAGAAAATTTCAAACACGTATGTGTAGACAGAATAGTATAAAAAATTGCCCCCCATCCCTGACCTCCAAAGGATTTTCAACTCATGGCTAATCTTTTGACATTTGTTACTTTCCCTTTTCACCCATATATGATTTTGAAACAAATCCCAGACATCATTTTATTTCATTTGTAAATATTTTACCAATTTTTCCTGAAAGATAAATATCTTTTTAAAATATAACCACAATATTATGATTATACCCAAATATTAGCAAAAGTTCCTTAATATCATTAGATACTTAGGCACAGTTTACATTTCCAATAGTTTTATAAGAAAATTATAATTTTTTACAGATTATTCTTTGAATTGGGAGCAAAAGCTATCCACATATCAAAATTGATTAATGTTTTCTTTAAGCCTTTCAATCAATAAGCTTTCTCTTACATCTCTTTCTCTTTTTTCCTCCCTGTGGTTTATTTGTTCAAGAAACTATGTATTTTGGGGGCAAATACCTAGTAGTGCAATTGCTGGGACTCCGGGAAACAAACTGAAGGTTATAAAAGGAGGGGGTGGGGAGATGGGGTAACCGGGTAATGGGTATTAAGGAGGACATGTGTGGTGATGAGCACTGGGTGTTATACGCAACTAATGAATCGTTGAACACTACATCAAAATCTAATGATGTACTACATGTTGGCTAATTGAACATAATAATAATAATAAAAAGAAACTATGTACTTTTCCCATGGAGTTTGAGTTTTGCTGATTACATCCCTGTAGTGTCTTTGAACACCTGTGTACTTTAAAAAGTTGATAGTTGAGTCAGATTAGGATTTTTTCCCTTAAATTATTTCATTGGTCTTATATTCTGTTTTATAAACATAGTGTACCAATGCAGTTTCTGAAGTGGACCATTTAAGATGCTTTAAAATGCTTAACCCCTTGTTACTACCCCAGTGCTTCTCAAAGTGTGGTTCCTGGACCAGAATCAGCAGCATCACCTTCCCAGGTGTTGTGAGATATGTAAATTCTCTAAATTCTGAGGTCCCACCCCAGATTTATTAAGTCAGAAACTCTGGAGGTGGGACCTACCAATCTGTATTTTAACAAGCCCTGCAAGTTATCTGACTCCAGTTATAGTTTGAAAATAACTGCTATAGATCATTAGTAGTCGATGACTGGCCATTTGTATTTTTCAAAATTCAAAAAATTATTGGCATTTATAAAGAAGCAATTGTGTAAGTTATTCCTTGCATAAATTGCCAAAGAAATTAATGTTTTACTACTACTACTGCTACTATTACCTTACCAAATAAGATTTGTCCCTTCTAACTTCCTTCTTTAACTCGATGTATGTCTCTAATTCTTCTATCAATTACCCCAGAGAAAGAAAGATAAGAAATCTGGTAAATAGAGACCTAATGTACAGTATAATGAATATAGGCAATAACATTGTACTATAAAATGTTGCTAGAATGCCAACAGTATTACAATATATAAATGTGATATACTGTATACCTTAGGATTACACAATGCTCCATGTCAAAATTATCCAATTAAAAAAAAATTCAGGGCGCCTGGGTGGCTCAGTCGGTTAAGCGACTGCCTTCGGCTCAGGTCATGATCTCAGGGTTCTGGGATTGAGTCCCGCATCGGGCTCCCTGCTCTGCAGAGAGCCTGCTTCTCCCTCTCCCACTCCCCCTGCTTGTGTTCCCTCTCTCGCTGTGTCTCTCTCTTTCAAATAAATAAATAAAATCTTAAAAAAAAAATTCAGTGAAGAATTAGTATTATTAATTTGCCAGCATTCTACTAAATGTACCAGCACCTTATTTAATCTGACTGCTGCTAAATCTTGCTGCTGCCCCTTTTCTTTTTTTTTTTAAATTTTTTTTTTTAAAGATTTTATTTATTTATTTGAGAGAGAGAGAATGAGAGAGAGCACACGAGAGGGGGGAGGGTCAGAGGGAGAAGCAGACTCCCTGCCGAGCAGGGAGCCCGATGCGGGACTCGATCCCGGGACTCCAGGATCATGACCTGAGCCGAAGGCAGTCGCTTAACCAACTGAGCCACCCAGGCGCCCCTCTGCTGCCCCTTTTCATTATGTCATGACCCTACTTGACACGTAACTTCTCATTATTCCTGGAGTAAATTCAAGATTCTCACTCCATACTTCAAAGACCTACACTCTTGTGCCTCGCTTTCATCCCTGGTTACATGTAACAATTTAATCTTTTTTTTTTTTAATTTAATCTTTCTATTCTGTTTATCTTTTATTGGCTTCCCCTTAGAAGAGCACCCTATTCTTAAAATGTTTCTATTCCCAAGTACCCAAGCATTTATATAACCCATTATAACCCACATTTGGTCTTTTAAAAAGTCTTCCTAAGATTAACCATATAATATGAAAGTGGAATTTATTTGGGCTAATCTAGTATTTTCCAACAGCTTCATACTCCAAAACGCACATAGTAGCATTGCATGAATTCATGGGTAAGAGGCGGTAGTATAAAGGTTAAAAGCATGGACCCTGGGGGCTTGAATCTTCTCCTGGCTACTTACTATCTGTCTGCCTTAAGTCTTTCAACTGTAACATGATAGAAATAGTACTACCAACTTCATTGTGTTGTTGTCAGGATTAAATAATTTGCTATGTGAATATGCTGTGAAGAGTGCCTAGAACATAGTTATCTATCTTTCTCTTAATATTTTACTTGATCACATTAATTTTGGTTCATGGGTCTCCATGAATATTGTCTACTCTAAACAATTCTTGCAGATTACAAATTCTGCTATTAGAATTCTATTAATATAACATTTAATTCAGGGCCACTTGCAACCAGGAGCTTCTTGAGCTTAGTGATATTCAAAATAGAAATCCTTGATATAGTCTTAGAAAAATATAATTCAGAGTAGGGTGCAGTACCTAATTAAAAACTTTATAATTATGTATCAGAGGAAAAGAAAACTGTGTAGCTAGCATATGTAATATAACATAATAGAAATAATGTAATGTAATATAATATAACAGACTTATGCTAACTTCTTATATTCTGTCAAAACAGGTAGTTTACAAAAAGGCACCTTCATTTTGTAGTGAGGCTGCTCTGGGTAACAGAGGAAATCAGTGACCAATTCCATCATCACTTGCAAATTGTAGCAATTACTTGTGTTGAAAGGTCTCAATGTCTAACTAGTAGTTATCAAAGAAAGCTTGAAAACTGAAACAAAGTGTTAATGGCCATGTTAAGGTAAATCTAAAAGGCATATTGACAGTTACAATTATTACTTCTCTGGCAACATGTGTTAGTGGGTCAAATATAATTTGTTTCAGTTTTTGGTGTTTACTACACTATGAGACAGGGCGCCTGGGTGGCTCAGTTGGTTAAGCGACTGCCTTCGGCTCAGGTCATGATCCCGGAGTCCTGGGATCGAGTCCCGCATCGGGCTCCCTGCTCAGCAAGGAGCCTGCTTCTCCCTCTGACCCCCCCCCCCCCATGTATTCTCTCTCATTCTCGCTCTCTCAAATAAATAAATAAATCTTTAAAAAAAAAAAAAGATTTACTACACTATGAGACAAACTAATTATGAAATGTATGTAATTTATAACACATATATAAAATTATCCTCCATATGACTCTGATATTGGTCAATATTAAATCACATTGTGAAACATCAATGCCATCGGGCAAGTGCTCAGGTTGACACTACCATAATTAACAAAGACTATTTAACTCCCTTTTGGATGTCAGATCAAATATTTCTTTTTATTTTGGAAGGATTTTGCTATTTTCAAATTCTGAATGTTTGCCACTTTTGACTTCTTAAATGCAGCTATGTACATACAGGTGGATTATTTGCAGAGCTGCTGTGGGGGATCCCCCCTGGTTCTCTCCTGACCCTCATGTTGGGACCTAACTTCCCATTTGAGGGGTTCGATCAGTACCCAGGATCACAATCCACAGCCCATAGGCAGATTCTGTGACTTTTATTTGCCTCTCAAAGAATCTCTTTGATGAAAAGACTTAAAGGGGCACAGGTTCCCTAATTTCTTAGTGCTCCATAAAGGTGTGGGGAGGAAAGAAGCATTTCTGAAATATTTGCTTTGGAAATTATTAAAAGAAAATGAGACTTTTTTTTTTTTATTTAGCTGAGAATCTTTGTCAGAAAGAAAGATTAAAGTAGATAAAATGGGGTAAGTTTGTCATAAGGTTGGCATGAGGATGAAATGTGTTAGTATTTGGAAATGGCTTAGAATAGTGCCCGGCAGAGAGTAAGTGCTGTGTGAGAGTTAGTTACATACTTATTATAATCTTTGGCTACTTTTATTATCAGTTGGTTATGATGTCGCTTAGAAAAGGTATTTGGAGGTTGAGTGGGGCCAGCGAATGCACTCCCTTTTCTTCTTTTAGACTCTCATTTCTCTTTGCACCTTCTTTTCATCCTCCAACTGCTCTCAGACCTGTGACTTGATGCGTGTGGACCGCAGTGTGGTCTGTGTTCATTTGAGAGCTGTGCAGTAGTCCAATTATGTATTTTTCTGGTTTTGGTGACATAAACTCTTCTAATTTTGACTAGACATATAATCAACCCAGGAATTACAGCATGGACTGAAAATGGAAATTAAATCCCTTTGACATATGTGCATGTACATACATTTATATGTATATATACACATACACACAGACATGTATATAGATGCATACATACATATATAAAGTGTGTGGAGAGAGATGTTGAGCTGAAAACAAACCATTGTCCAGGCAAGTGATCATGGGACAAAACCATGAATTTACAAGTTGGGGGAAATAGAGTGGGGGTATAAAACTATGCTGTTACTATGCATTTAATTTAAATTATTGTAGGCATAGAAGCCTTGTAGCACTGAGGGGAGAGCAGTATATATTTTAAAACTGCATACCAAAAATAATATTTTTCATGCATTAAAATCTAGAAAATCTACTGTACATATAGGAACGGGTCACATTCTTAGGGGAAATTCTGTCTCCTGCAGTTGTATTTTTGTATCACCCAAAATACTTGTGAGAACCAATTAGTGTCCACAACTTGCCATGTTCCTGTTAAGTGAACCTGGCACAGGAACATCCAGCTAATCCTTTGGCAGCCTTGTGTGAAGTACTTCGGAAGCCTGGTATGTCCTTGTTCCAACCTTATGGCATTTGAGCCAACTCCAGCCACTGGCTATTGGCCCTTTATTGTGCACTGGTGAATATCTGGCACAAAATGAATCATGGAGATTATTAACAAGGGACACAAAGTGATTTTGTGGGCTCTCTCCTTAAACCTTCAGAAAAATTATTCATAACTTTATAAACGTATAGACGAAGAGACCATTCCAAACACGAAGTATTCAATTGTATCAAATGCAAGAATGAGTTAATACTATTACTAGAGAGGAAATATTCTCAAACAAGAGTCTACCGGTTAAGTGCTAAATGCTGGAGGCAGACTGCCTGGTTTGGAACCAAATGGGAAATCCTTCCATGCACTTCTCTGTGTCCACATAGGATGTTCACCCTTTCCCGGGTGCTTAGACATATCTGGGATGCCTTCTTACGGCCTCAGGTAGTTAGTGTGGGGTACCCAACTGGGGTCACACGGGATCTAGCAATCCTTAAATATCACATCTTTAAGGAAGTGGGAGTGATGTGGGTGGGGTTGGGAGGCCCTCAAGAGGGACAGGAGAGAAATGGCAGCAGAGCCCTGCTGCAGGGACTGACGGGTGGCCGGGTAGGTCTGAGTTCCAGGTCTAGTTTCCCCACTGACTTGCTGTGCAGCCTTAATCAAGTTGCTTGATCTTTCCCATCTCAGTTTCCTCATCTGTGAAATGGGGATAGTAATAGCACACACCTCACATGACTGTTCTGAGGATTAAAGGAGATAATAAAAGGATAGCGTTTAGCACACGGCCCAGCTCATTCTTGTTAGCTATGCTCCAAGTTGCCGCCTGGTCCCTACTAAGAGGTTCATCCCCAAACAAAGGGAAAAACCACACTGAGTAAATGTAGAAGAGGCAATATACTGAGACTAGCAGAATATTATAGTCCTTAAATATGTGAAAATTGACTTTGTTACATAGAAATCACTTGATGAATAACAGATGAAACTATAATAAAAGATATATTAATACTTATAAATTCACTTTATTTGGCTCACCAGATAAACACCAATTTAAATTTAAACTTTACGTAAGCAATGAATAATCTTTTAGCATAAGTATGTCCAAATATTAGCTAGGCCATACTATGCTAAAAATGATGAATTTTTATCTGCCATTCAAATTTAACTGGAGTTCCTGCATTTTTATTTGCTAAATCTGGAAAGCCTCACTTTTCTATTCACTCTTTTCCGATCTGATGTTTAGTTTTCTTTTTTCCCTCATAGATACTTTTTCTCATAATTGGTAATTTATCAACTTCTTTTTTTTGTCTCTATATAGAGTTAAATTGTGTACAAAATATTAACACAATTTAGAACTTTATGAAATGAGAAAAAATTATGAGATGCAAGTTAAAAAAAACTAAGTAAATCCAAAGTTCATTTACCTAATAATAATACCTTTCATACTTCAGATAAGCCTGGCACTAATCTGATTATAGTAGTATATCAGTCACTAATGAACATAATAAGGAAAAAATAATCTAGAGGAAATATGAATTGTTGCTGTACATGATAGCTTTGATATGTTAAGAGCACAAATTCAAGAAAATATGAATTTTCTATGTTTCACATTTGCACTATTTTTCTCTGCTAGTGTTATTCATATATTTATTTTGGGGAGCACACTTGTAATTATTAACATTCTCATATTTAAAAATCCTTAATATTATTTTTGTTATTTGAATAGTGCCTGAAATTTACCCTGAACACAAACAAATCACAAGGCAAAAAAGAGAAAAGAAAAAAAGTCATTAAATTAAGCAATTTTAGGATGATTGTTATTTTGAAACCAATGTATTATAAACTAATGTTTTTAAGCGGGAGATATGCATATACAAAAATATATATATACGTGAACGTATGTACCAATTTTTATTTGTAAAATAAATCTTCTTTATGATTTCACAGATCCTAAAGGAATATAACGCTAATGTGATTTATATCTCATTGAAAATACAGATTAATTAGAAGTCCTATTTCTAGATGGTTAGATATTAAGCTTATCTGAAACAAAAGTTTTGAATTTACAAGAGTTTGTTGAAAATAGTTGATCAATTAGATATTTTAAAAATTTTGCTATTCTTGGGAATCTATTCTGTTTGGATTTTTGCCTTTTTCTTTATTTTAAAATCCAAATAGATCCTCTGAAATATTAATATTTTAAATATTTTTAAAGTTTTTTAATTTTTAATTTTTATTTTTAGAAGGCTATGGTACCCAATTGCTCTATTGTCCTTATAATTTCCTTTAACTTTTTCAGAAATTCTCTACTGCCTTTGGGTAACACAGTAATTAAATTGGGATAAAACCAAATAGATCTCATATAAGGAAAGAGTAAAATGCTTTTTTCACATACCTGATAAATTGCTCTATGACTTCTCCTACATGTGTAAAATTACCTGAACTAAGGATGTTATTGTTTTTGTGACAGCGTTTTGTGGCTGTTGTTATGATAAAACAAAACTATGATAGAAGCACTTGGAATTTTATATATACCTACATTAAACTCTGTTGGAAAAGATGAGTAGCACCACGAATAAATTTTGGCACTGTGCTGTTATATCCCGATAATATTGTGTACTTTATTTTTGTAACAGAAAATAGTTAAGTATTTTTTATTTTTCCTACAATCGTAATTCAATTCCTCATCAATTCACCTTTAATCTTCATTGTAGATGGTTTCTGTAAAGTTCATGTTTTCATGTCGTAGGTGAATTTTTATAACATACTGATGAAAATATAAAAGATCAAAATTAATGTAACTAAAAAAGTGACAACAAAAACTTTAATGTTAGAGTATCATTTAAAAATCAGAACATTTAAAACAATAAAACTAAAAATCAGAAAGTTTAAAGCAGCTGTAATTTAAAAATCAAATGTCATCTTAAACTATTACTTACATCGTGTTCACTCTGAGGAATAGGACATATTTAGGACCAGGGCGCCTGGGTGGCTCAGTCGGTTGAGAGTCCAACTCTTGATTTTGGCTCAGGTCATGATCTCAGGGTTGTGAGACTGAATCCTGTGTCAGGGTCTGCGCTGGTTGTGGTGTTTGCTTAAGATTCCTTCTCCCTCTGCTCCTTCTCCCCCCACCCTGCTTGCAAGTCTGCTCTCTCTCTCTAAAAAAAAAAAAACAAAACAACAACAAAAACATACTTATGACCAAAGTAAGTTCATGAAAAGATTCATACTGTTATTGACAGATAGCTAAAAGCTTTTTTAGGATAATAACCCCCTTTTAATATAAGCATGTGGCTAGAGTTGCAATGGATTTCTCATTTCAAGCTTGAATGTAAATAAATCATGGAGATGAGGAAGAGTATGATATAAAACTTTGTTAACATAGGAAAGATTTAGGTGGTTCTGAAATGAGGATTTCTGCCAAAACTTTTAGCCCAGTTCCCTTCCCATCCTATAAGGTGGCAATTTCTTAAGAGCTGGCTTATTATGATCTTACTGTGCTAGAACTAGATGATTGAGAGAAGAAGGATCGTTTATTATAATCAATAGAATGACCTATTTCTGGTATGAGGAAAGAAATTGTCTTATGAGAAGATTATGCACCAAGTCTTAATGTTTCCTCTTAGCATAAAATTACCCAAGTAAAAGCTTAGTCTGTTTTGTTTACTGCAGTATCTGCAGTGCCTAAAAACAGGGACTGGAGCAGAGGAAATGCCCCATTAATATTTGCTGAATGAGGGGTGCCTGGGTGGCTCAGTTGATTAAGCATCTGCTTTCGGCTCAGGTCATGATCTTGGGGTCCTGGGATGGAACCCCGCATTGGGCTCCCTGCTCAGCGGGGAGTCTGCTTCTCCCTCTGCCTGCCCCTCCGCTTGCTTGTGCTCTCTCTCTCTCTCAAATAAGTAAATAAATAATCTTAAAAAAATATTTGCTGAATGAATGAGAAATGCAGAGTTGAATGCACCAAAGCAGAGATGTGGAGAGTTTCACTCTATTTGGGAAATCCTGGAACTGGTGGCCTCCAGCAAAGGAATTCCAAGGGTTTGCCTCTGGCTTGTGCTCCAAAGGGGCTATTCTCCCAAACCCCATGGTGCTAACCCTTTACTTACCTAACCTAAGATGATGAGTGATAAATATCCATTTGTATAATCCCTTGTGGTTTATAAAGCACGAACTATACTTGAACTAGGATCTAATTCTTGAAAGTGAGACCTCTGTTTTCTTCTGCCCGTCTTAGTTTTGTAAATTGTCACAATCCATCATTCTTTAAAATTAGAGGAATGTTCCAGAATCTTGATTGAGAAAAATTATAATCTTCAAGCCCCGAAAAAGTTCAAACAGGATTATTTCATAGTCTTGAAGGTGGCTGTGGTTGTAGGGCTTGCATGGAAATTTCAAACAAGATGACACTGAAGATCACTACACGTAAGAACCTAAGCATTTATTTTAGCAAATATATATTAAACACTAATGTTAGCCTCTCCATATTCCAGAATCTCATAGTCTAGTGGGGATGATGGACATATATAGAAAAGACTAAAATATTGATGAAGTAGGTGCTAGTGTTTTCAAAATGCTAGGGGGGCAGTAATTAACTATGCTTAGAAATGTCGGTGAGGGCTATGCAGAGGGTGTGGTGGGTGAACACACCGTTGACAGAGCAGTGACAATTTGCCACAATGGACTGCAGGGTTTTGGGGGAATAAAGGAAAAAGAAGCCTTACAGGCAATAGTAACAGCATATGCCAAAGCATGGGAGCTTGAAATTATAGAGTTCTTTTGGGAAATTTAAATTTGCTGACATAGCCGGAATATAGATTGTGTGAAAGAGGGTGATAGGCAGGAACACTGAAATTGGCATTAAAAGGGCCTTTCATGCCAAGCAGAGCAGGAAGTGATAGAAAACCTTGATGAATTTGGGGCAGGAAAGTGACATAATGATGTTTGCCATCTAGACGGAAAGTGGCGATTTTGTGAAAATAGTAAAGCAGTGAGAGATTCTGAGTGCAAGACTCAAAGGTTTTATTTTATTTTGTTTTGTTTTGTTTCATTTTGTTTTATAGTTTAAGAAATCCATCAAATCTTGGCTAAATTGACAGTAATAAAAAATAATGCTAATAGTAATAACAAATACAATTTGAGGGCCAGATAGTGCTTTAGTCTTTTTTTTTTAATTGATATAAAATTGACATAATATTATGTAAGTTTAAGCGTTAGCTTTTTAACAGTATGTATAATTTCACTAATTCTTGCATCAACCCCATGACTCATAAGTATTATCATCCCCATTTTACAGATGAGCAAATTTAGATCCGGAGAAATTACTGAACTTGGCCTATGTCACATGGCTACTCGAGTCTATGCAATGTGACTCCAGTATCTGAACTCCTGACCCATGTGCTAAGCCGGTTCCTCACTGGACTGTTGTAACCCAAGAGGTCGTACACCACATCTGCCTGTGGGTACACATGGGCCCCTTCATGCTAATCTTCCCAAATTTACTCTTGTTTTCCCTGCTGGTTGCACAAGGACCTGAAGCCCTCCTCCAAATTGTACTTGGTTATTTCTGGTCATCCCCAGAGACTGTCTCATGGACAGTCTTCTGCTCTGGAAGCCCACCAGGTCACACACAAGCCCACATTCGTCTGTAGCCTAGCTTGGGCTCTTGCTGGAATTGTCCCCATGTTATTACACACCAAGTCTCTGGGGAATTTACCAGCCTTCGAATGGTGATTCGGGCCTCTCTGCTAAAACTACCATGTTTTACATGTTTAGCTATATTAAGATGCAGTTATTAGTTCATAGATTTAAAAAATAGAATTGAAATCATTCTCTGTCCCTATTCCTCTTTCTGCTTTTTTATCTTCCTGCCATCGTGTGAAGAAGAGAAAGAAACGGTGGGGGGAGAAAGTCCCAGTCAAAAATCATAAAAGGAGGAATTAGGAAGAAATATAGAAAATTTTTCACTAACTTGGAAATTCAAATCTTAAAAAAGGAACTCAGAACAAGTTACCCTTTATTTTATCTCAGACTCAACAGCAGAAATAAATTCCGAATTACTGTCATACTTCAGATCTCAGGCAAAACATTATTTCATCAGAAAAGCCCTTACAGATCTCCCAAATAAGGTCAGCACTTTGGGGTTTTAGTTCTCATTTTTCCTTTATAGAACCCATCTGCCTAAAATTAAATAACTAATTGCCTACTATATGGTTCAATGCTTATCTCTTCTGATCAAATGGTAGCTTTTTAAGGGCAGGAATGTTTTTTTTGTTTCAGACCAAATTATTGCATCAGCCCTGGGTATAGTACGTTACTCGGCAGATTCTCAGTAAATATTTATTGCACACTGGGAAGAATGAGTGATCAAAAAACTGATATCTGGCCCTCACACATTGTAGGTACTTGATGAGTAGGGATGATGGTGATCTTTGGCATACCATTCCAGAAGAAGTGTGTTACACTTTGAAACGTAATGGGTGCATTAAGCTGTGATTGCATGTCACGATAGACTGTCCCATGACCCATTAGGCATTTCTTTCTCTATTTTAGCTAACCTGAAATGAGGCTCAAGTCAGTGTTTCCTATTTTCTAAGTTCCTTGGATCAATAGCAGCAGGGAAGAGGATTTCTTTCAATTGGAAAGAAGCCTCTATTAATGTGCTTCTTTGCTTAATTGTTTCTAAAAGATAATTTCAACAAGTTCTGTACCAATTGCTTGCTTGTGAGTGATTTGTAGAAAGAAGGCTTGCACCTTATCCTCAGTGATGACTCCAAATAGCTTTCTAATACCCAGACTCTCATAGTTCTTAAAGAGCACAGCCCAGACTTCACAGCTGCACAATTTGAAGATCCTTTAAATAACTGCATATGGTTTAAATATTATTTCTGGCATATTTGATGACTTCTATCTCTGCTCCGAATCACCAGTGGCCTCATTTAGCAGAACTGTAGGTTTCAAAAGCAGAACACTTAAAAATCCCTGGGAACTATGAATTCCATCTAAAGGAATTAGAAATTCCCTGTTCTTTTTGTGGTGGAGATCAAACCTTTTTGAATTGAATAAATACACATTCTAGAAAACAATCTTGAGGACTTACACTGTGTCGAGGCTCCAGACTATCTAAAGATGAATAAGTATGGTTTCTAACCTCAAGGTTATTATGATGGGTACATTTCAAACTGAAACATAAAAGTCCCTTCTGCCATATTTACTCTTATGTTCCTTGGTTACACTATGTTGTCCTGGTACAACTTCTGATATTTAAGAAGCCATGAAACACTTAGTGTACTTGGCAGGAGACCTCAAATAATATTATGGACACTTAGAATAGAACCTCAAGAACTGATTTGTCCATGGTTTCCTGAAAGGTCACAAGGAAATGTGGAAGAACAGATGACATCTTTGCTTACATATCATCATTACAATTCATTGTGTATGAAAGTGTTTCTTGTAGTTTATCATGCTTCAGTCATACACACGCACACACACACCTACACACACATATCGTTATTTCAGACATGTACAAGGAAGATGCAGTGTCTTTTCATTTCATGGAGTATTAGTCCTTCTGCAGGGAGTGGGTAGGATCCCATGGAAAGGAAGTGAAACTAAAATCGATCCGTTTGGCTGCTTGCTTATCCTTAGTCTAATGAATGCTTTCATCTCTAACCTAATTTCATCATCGTTCTTTTCCATCTGAGGAAGGAGCCATGGAGATTACAACTTAAGGTGGTCTCCACCTGGGTCCAAACGCTATTATTATCTCACGCTTACCCACTCCTGTGAAAGACACAGCAGAAAATGAAGGACTGTGGTTCAAAGAACAGAACCATTGGCTCAGTGGAAGTTAGGGTGCAGCTAGGGTTTTTTTAGAGTTATTGGGAAGGAAATGTTGCTGGTAAGCACATTAATATTGGAAACAGTAGCTCCGGGGTTATAGTTACCTCTTGTTTTGTTGTGTTGGATCAAGAGAGAGCACGATGTTGATTTTGCTTATAAAGAAGCTGCCTTTGCCTCTGCTGGGACTGTTCCAAGAGCAGAGATAGAATGAAAACACTAAAAGGAAGTGACAGTGATGACTACAGCCTCAGCTGGCACAACTTCAAACCATCTCCGAGGAGAGTGTTCCAAAGAGATAGCACAGTGTAGCTCCAGTGAGTGCCATACAAATAGATTTTGTGCGGCTCTACAGGAGGGAACATAAGTCAGAGGAATAGAAAATGAACAAAAACAGCAATGCCTCCAACAGAACCCTCTTGTGAATAAGGTGTTGCATGACGCAGCTAAATGGCAGAATGGTAAGCCAGCAAGATCTTCCAAATGTGAAAAACCATCTAGAAGGGATCACAGAAGCTGACAGATGTCTAGCTTGCCTTCCCTGGACACATATCTGATGAGTGAGGGCACCCATCAAATGAGGCAGCCCATTTGATTCTTGAACTATTTTTAATTGGTAAATAATTTTTCTTTCCTTTGAAGAACACTTCCCTTTCTATGTCTTCTTCTGGATCCTAATTCTGTTCTTTGGAGTGCCAGGCACTCTGGCCTCCATGTTTTAAAAACTGCCATCATACCTTCCTTTAGTCTTCTCTTCACTAAGGCCAGTTTCTGTTTGTTTCATTTTCCCCTACATTACACAGTACTCAGACCCTTCTCTGTTGACATCTCTCTAAAAAGGTGGTTTTCAGAAAGTGAACAAATGTGATTTTACAGCGTATGATAAGCTCTCCTGAATGGGAGTACTATGGTTTTATTATATTAGCCTAAGCTTTCACTACTTAAAAATAAATCTATTGTCAGAGTTTTGGATAAAGTAAAGCTCAAATAGTCTTTGTTCATATAAGCTATCTCTAAAATAAAAGTATAGCAGAATATGCTTGGAAATTGATAATTTTGAACAAAATTGAGGTCATTTAGTTTATCTCTGTTAAATTTCATTTTTCTCACTTCTGTTAGGGAGATGTTGAATTTTTATTGTTAAAGAAATGAAGCAAAAAACAAACAAACAAAAAAACCCAACCACTTGTTGACTTTCTTCTACATGCTAGATGCTGTGCTTTAAGGACCAAAAATCTAATGTAAGCCTGACGAGCAAACGAAGAGGTATGATAATAATGGGAGACAAGTAGAAGGACTCAAGTGTGTTCTGGTAACCCAGATAAAGGAGTCTGTGAAATTTCTAAAATGGGTTAATAATGACACTTGAATTGAGTCCTAAAGTCTGACTAGGGGGTTTTAGGAGAACAAGGGGGTGAGGTTGTGATTAAACACATGCTCCAATATTGCAAACATACATATGCAAAGGAGAGGGGTCAAGTAAAATAAACATTTAAAAGTGTTCATTGGAGTTAGCAAGTTCATTGTTAAAAGCAATTTCAGTGGAATAGTGGCTGCAAAGTCAGATTTTAATGTCAAGATTTGAACAGCAAGTAAGGAACATACACAACTCCTTGAAAAAGCTTGGTTAAGTAGCTTGCACATGAGAGCGAAGGTGGTGGTTTAAGGTGGAAGGAACCTCAGTGTGTTTATTTGTGAGGAAAAGGAGCCAGTGAGGAAGGTGGAACATGCAGTAATCAGAATATACACCTGATGGAGCAAGTATCAATTAGCTTTTGCTGCATAACAAATCACCCCCAAAGCTTTGTGGCTTAAATCAACACAGGTTTTTGTTTTTGTTTTTTTTTTCCCTCATAAATCTATGTGTTGGCTGGGCAGTGCCTTTGGTCTGGGCTGGCTGAGATAATCTCTGAGGTCAGCTGGTGGCTGGCTTGGTTTGAATGGTTTAGGATGGTCTCTTAGGTCTGGCAGCTGGCTCAATATCAGCTGGGGCAATGACCAGGCCATGCATCTTTCACCATCCTGTAGGCCAGCCTGGGATTATTCACGTGGTAATGGTCCTAGCTTCCCAAGAGCCACGAGAAGAGGCAAACTTCAATGCACAAGTTCTTTCCAAAGCTTGGTTTCCATCACATTTACTATTGACCCATTGCCTACAGTTTGTCACATGGCCAACCCTTTCACAGAATCGCTGTGGAAGGGTGCGGATATGGGAAATCCATACCACTGGAGGCCATTGCTGCAGCTATTTACCACAGCACAGATGAGACATAGGTCTCATGAGAAGAGAGGCCTGGACAAGAGGAAGCAGAGGATTAATATACAGACGGCTCTGGGGGTAGTTAACTCCATGGGTAGCAGGCCAGTAGGTTGAGGGTGTATACTGGTCATGGCTTCTTTTTCCTCTGTGATGTGGGGGCTGTGTCCTGGATACAAAGGGGGTAAAGGTATGAAAGGGGATTTTAGAAGTGTTATGAAATTTGGAAATACTAGAAAGAGGAGAGGGAGTTGACCAGAAACATGTAAAAAATGATTGCTATTCAATATTCAAAGTCCTTTTTAAGATTTAAAACCACAAAGTTATAATGATGTCTATCTATAGGTTGTTTTGATTTTTTTTCCCAACTGTGCTCAATAACTTGATTACAGAAATGGACAAGGTATAAGGTTGAATGGATCCAAGGTTAGAATTTTAGACAGGAGAACATTGTGGAGGTGAGGAATTAAGGAGTCCAGGGATGGTATGGAATTAAACCAGGAGAGGAGGCCATGAATCAAACATGAAATTAAGTTTTTAGGGGACTGGAAAATTCAAAGTGCAAATTGTAGGACAAAGGGACTTGGAAAAAGGAAGTCTGTGGTCACACAGACTGTTGGCTATTGGTCATATAGACGAAAATAGGCTATGAGCATTTATGCTTTCAGAGATGAAGCAGCTCTGGATTGGTTACATGAGTGGGTTTTACTGAAGTGAGGTACATGTGGGTAAGGCCATTAATGAGGAATGTAATGAAACAGGAAGGATTTTAGTGTATATTGCGTCCATGTAGATGTTGGTGCTTCTCAGGAATAGGAGGAAGACTAAGAACCACTAGTTACAAAACGTACCTCCCTCTTTAAGGAATGTTTTCCCGACTCTCCTCCCCTTCCTAGAGAAGATGGAGGCTAAATAGGCATTGGGTAAGTCTTTTGTCTCTCTGTTTTCTTTTATAAACAGTTGCCATTTCACTTCCTTTTGGGGGGTTTCCCTTTTATCAGTTTAAAAAACCCTATTGATGACTGGAATTCCTTCTAAGCCTCAGTGCATTCAGGTTTAAGACCTTGTTACACTATTCTAACAGAGGTAAGCTCCTCCTTTCCCCCCATTTATCTTTGCTTTAGCACTCTTAGTTCCAGCTTTTACATATGTCCTTTTGAAATCTGAGCTCATCTGAGAACTCCCTTGTAACTTGATTGATTTCTTTAAATGTCTTTTCATTTTTTTCCCCCATTTGGACCCTTTTTGGGGCCACATTCCCTTCTAGAATCTTTGTTCCTGAGCTCTTACCTACTTTTTTTTCTGAATTCATGTCCTTCATGAGGGCTCTGCCCTCATGACCTAATCACCTCCCCAAAGCCCCCCCTCCTAATACTAGCATCTTTGGGCACTAGGTTTTCAACATATGAATTTGGGGAGGATAGAAACACAGACCATAGCAAAAGCCTCATTTAGCTACAATTCCATCAGTTATATCTATCAGGGGAGGACAGATTTTAGGGGACAGGTGGCAGTCTACCACAGAATACATTATTAATCCTACAGTTTTCAAACATGTGTCCCATTTTTAAACCATATCATCTGTAGTGCTCTGTGAATATATATTTTAAATTTACAAATTGTTTTACAAATAGCACTATTATATTTTGGTGTTATATATGTGCATGTCAAAAGGGGAAATTTGTGCTATTGGATGTTTAGAATATATCTTAATTTTTATAACTTTGCTTAGGATTTATTTATTTTTGCAAGCTGGAGAATGTAAAAAAGGACATGGCTTAGATCTCTCTCAAATTCCGAGAGATCTTCTTACTATGAAGATCAAAGCAATGACTACAAATGCTCCCTCATCTATGAAGTACCTCACAAATGAAGGGTCTTCTGACCATTTATCATGTGTTCCTGGTATGTGAAAGGCTCAAATTTTATACAAATATCTAGAGCACTTTGCTCAGGGGTATGCCATGGTGGGTCTCTGGGGCGTCGGAACGATGCTCTGAGGGCTGACATGAGAGAAGGAATCTTTCCACAGAAGAGCTATTACCTTACATCATGATTTCCCTTCAAATACAACCTGGTTTGTTAGTCCCTACAATTTTGAAATAAGATTACAGAAGATAATAATTTGATTAGGAACTTATCCATTCTAGGACTTTCAAAACTGAACTGTTAATTTAGAAAGGATGAACCAGGGACAAACAATTGCAGAAAAAATATTAAGGATGAAGAAGAATAGGGGCCTGAGGCAGACTGCTGTGGTTAAGGGCTCAGGCAGAGTGTGGACCTGAATCGCAGCTCCACTCGTTCCTGTGTGTCCTTGGTAAGCGAAGCTACCTCTCATCTGTAAAATGAAGATGATAACAGTGTTTTGGTCATTGGCTTGGTGTGAGGATTAAGTGAAAGCAAGCATGTGAAATACCTCATGGTGCCTCATGCATATTAAATATTCAATAAACGTAAACTATTGTTAACTCTCTAAAAGGAAGCACAATTACCACGCCAAGAGCCACATCTGTCATTATGCCATTATACAGCAAAGAAGTAGAAACCTTAAACGTGGGTGCCTGGGTGGCTCAGTTGGTTATGCATCTGCCTTTGGCTTAGGTCATGGTTCCAGAGTCCTAAGATTGAGTCCTGCATCAGGGCCCCTGCTGGGCGGGGAGCCTGCTTCTCCCTCTCCCTCTGCCCCTCCTCCCTGCTAGTGCTCTCTCTCTCTCTCTCAAATACATAAGTAAAATCTTAAAAAAAACCCCAAAAAACTGTAAACATGTATTTGTTTAAACATGTTAGCATGTACCTGTAGATATCTTATCCAGCTGATTTGATTCTGCTGATGACCATTTAAGGACCCATATTAACTCCAATATTATAATGACTTTGAACCCAGCTGACAGAGTTTTCCATGTGTACCATGACTCTTCCCAATATTCTAAGCCCTGACTTTGTTGACACCTTCTTATTCTAGAATCTAAATATGGATCTTGGTTAAAGTGATATTTTAAGTGAATATTAAAAACAACCAGAAGCCATAGAGATAATTTGAGTATTATTTTAATTTTAATGTTAATAATTTAATATTACTTATAATAATTTTAATATTGACTTAGACTAAGTGAACTAAGTAGGCTTTGAAATGAGCCTTGAAAAACTGGTAGAGTTTGGATAGGTAGGTTCTAGAGACAGAGGAGGGCACAGCATGTAACTTTGACAAGTGAAGGTATAGAAATGGGTAAATAAGAGCATGGTGGGTTGACAGAGGCCTATATAAGAGAGAGTAGTAGGGAGTGTTGTTGGATCTTGGAAGTGGGGGGATGGGTGAAACATATGGTAGGCACAGAATGAATTCTTCTCGAGAGGGATGATGATGATAATGAAATTTTGTCATTTAGTCTGATGCGGGCGAATAAAAAGGTTAATACATGTTCTTGAGATTAGTTACATGAAGCAAACAGTCTTTAGACCTCTTTAAACTTCATGCATCTTGTGAGATGCATACGAAGAGGAGAAAGACAGGGATTAACCTAAATCTGAAGCAAAAGGTACGCCGGATTTCTCTTGTAGTCATTGGTTTTCTTGCTTGGAAATTGATTTGCTCTAAATAAAATCTGCTTAAAAATATCTTGGGTAAGTAGAGTTTTAATGGAATCATATATATTCCTAACTGTCAGGCTAGATGAAGTATTTATGCAGCCATGCATTCTTAAGATTTTTTAGTAGTACTTTTTCAGCGTGAGTTTGAGACATACCTACTTACAAAAATTAATGTTCCTATTTACAGTGACTCACTTTGTGGGAACAACATATTCATTTTCAAGTCTGGCCTGACCTTCATAATCTTTCCACTAAAACGTAAATAGTGGTGCATCATCGTGCTTTTTAGGCTAACAAGTCCTGAGAACCAGGGAAGATTTCCTCTTCTTGTTTTTCACTATGACACCCACTGATCTACACCTGGCACTCTGTAATACGCATGTGTTGTAGATTACCACCGATGAAAGGTCCTGTGCTGTCAGCCCAGCCCATGCTTCGCTAAGGCAACCTGCTGGCAAATTATAGCTGTTACTCGTGCCAAATGAGTCAGTTGAGATGGAAACATCAATTTGAGATGATGTGTGCTTTCTGTTGTAAGAATACAATTTAGGGAGGTGACATGATTGTCACGTTTAAGTTTTATTTTGTTTTTTAAGATTTTATTTATTTATTTGACAGAGAGAAAGAGAGAGAGCACAAGTAGTCAGAGAGACAGGCAGAGGGAGAGGGAGAAGCAGAGCAGAGAGCCCGATGTGGGGCTCAATCCCAGGACCCTGGGATCATGACCTGAGCCGAAGGCAGCTGCTTAACTGACTGAACCACCCAGGCGCCCCATGTCACACGTTTAAGTTTTAAATTTAAGAGTCACTGTAAGGAGGCACAGAAAGAGAAGTTTGGGAGAGACGTTTATCAATTCATCCAAAATATTAAATAATTTCATTTTATTCAAAACACAAGAATTGCTACTTGGCTTAAAACAAAAACTAAAGAAAACACTGCTGTCTTCTAAAAGGCCAAGTCATCCCTTCTTTGTGTGTGTATAAATATGTGTGTCTGTGTGTGGGTGTCCTCTGCTTCTACTTCTATCACTCCTTAATAAAACAAATAATCTATGATCTGAAACTGGGAGCTAAGAGTGAAATGACTTAAAAAAAAAAAAGTCACCGAAAATACATCAGGGAAAAAAGAGAGAAAAAGTAAATAGAAAGATGATTTAAAGGGATATGCATTCATTTAGTTCTTCATTTGAGAATCATTTATGGAGTGAATACCAGGCCACATGCTGGCAAATCAAAGATAAGAGATAAGCCTTGACTTTGAGGATTCCTTAGTCTTGTAAAGGAGAAAGATAAGATTGACCTATAGTAACAATAAAATATTATAAAATTATCTGAAACTTTTTTGTGACTATAAAGAAAAGTACTTGGTTTTGTTGCATATAGATTATTACCTAATGTCAAATAGTTTAGAATTTTGTTTTCTTTTTACTGTTTGATCTC
The DNA here is from genome assembly GCF_011800145.1 of Mirounga leonina. Taxonomy (NCBI): domain Eukaryota; kingdom Metazoa; phylum Chordata; class Mammalia; order Carnivora; family Phocidae; genus Mirounga; species Mirounga leonina. Next base: position 9,582,103 of record NW_023270702.1, read on the forward strand.
ATGGCAAAAGGTTTAGGAAAACATAGTTTTAATTAATAAGTTAATGAGCAGCAAAGGCAAAAATAATTATGTGAATGTCATGTGCCATTTAAAATTTTTAAACAATATCTAATTTGTGAAAATATTAAGTTAACGTCTATGATTATTTGGTGTCACGGATAACTTTATTAGAATAGAAAATATGAGATTATTCTGATCTTGGAAATTAAGAATGAGGATGGTGTTTTCCTTGTTGTTGAACCTTCGTACTTATCTCAGAGTCTGGCACACAGTATTTATGTCCCTCATCAATTATGTGTTAAACACTATTGTTTTCCTTTTGTTTCCCTAAACATTTTATTTATTTATTTGAGAGAGAGATGGAGGGGGGAGGGGCATAGGGAGAGGGAGAGAGAATCTCCAGCAGACTCCACACTGAGCACAGAGCCTGACTCCTGGCTCAATCCCACAACCCTGAGATCATGACCTGAGTCAAAACCAAGAGTTGGATGCTTGATTGACTGAACCACCCAGGCGCCCCTAAATGCTGTTGTTTTCCTACCCTCTTCCTGGCTCTAAAGGCACCATGAATTTTGTTCAGGCCACATCACACCACGGTTCATTCAGAGAGTATGCCAGCCCTGTGAGGTAGATCATGGTTGGTTTAAACCATTACAATAATCTCATTTCCTTTTTGTAGTGGCTGGTCTATTATGTTCTCCCTTTAGGATGATGAGATGTAAGGGCAAGTGTGCTCAGGGGTTCCCAGAAAAAAAAATTCTACCCCAATTAGAAGAGCCACAGAAGAATCCCTTCTTCTCTCCTTCTTGAAGCTGTTGTGTCTGTTTGTGTTGTAGAAGCTGTGGAAGCCATGTTGTGACCAGAAAGAGAGCCCCAAGAGAAGATGACCCAAAGCTCTCACACTGTTAAACTTCTTATTATTAGGGTGACCACCCCTTTTATTTTGGTCACTTTTTTTGGTAAACTTATGAATGAAAATATTTTAATTTAATCTAAATCTGTTACACTTTGCGGATTAATTACAATTTAAATAAATTATCATGGAAATCTTTTCCTTATTTGACAGTTAAAACATGGCATCAAGATCCCAGAAGTGCATTCTAAGCTTCTGGTTTCTGGGGTAGGTAAACTAATTAAACTGTCTTATTAGTAAACTGGAAAGAATAATATTCTACAGTGAAGTTTTGTGAGACTAACATGAAAATATTATTCAAGTAAACAGGAAATAAAGCTTACAGTGAGTATTGCTAGAGGGCCATATTTGTTCCTGCGTTTCCGTGAAATGAAGTGAATGATTTAACACTCATCACTATGGTGTTTTCTGACGTCCTCTGCACATGCTCTGTCATGGGTTCCAGAGCTGTAGAGGGATGGGAGATGGCTTAGTATGCCTGGTATCATGTTCATGGTGTTTTACATATATCCCCTCGTAGAATCCTCATAATAGTGCTGTGTGGTAGGCACTAATATATTACACTGAAGAGGAAACGGCCACAGAGATGTTAAGTAACTTGCCTGGGATCAAACAGCTGGAAAAGGTCAAGTCAGGGTTTGAATCCAGGCAGACAGCCTCCAGAGTTTGTGCTTTGATCTAATACATTATTGATATTGACTCTCAGAGACTATTTCATACCCCCCTCATGTTATGTGTCATCCGTCATTATTACTCTCACTTGAAACTACTCTTGCCAAAGCCACCAGCAACTAACTTCACATTCACCAAACTCACATTGTTGGTTTTTTTTTTTAAGTTGACATTTTCCTTTATCATATAGTTTAAACTCTCCCAGTCCCACCTTCCCTCACAATATATGTTCTTGGATCTTTTCCCATTTCATACAATGTTGTACACTTTCACCCTTTGATGTAAAAGTTATCTCTAATGGATACATCAGTTTTCAGAACTAGATGGCAGTTTATGAATAAGGGTGGTGTTTTCTGCCTCTCCATACCAGAGTCCTCAGCCTGGTGACCTCCTCTGTGGTTCCAACCAGGTCAGCTGAACACTGAGGAGGAAGATAGGCTTCACCCGTACTCAGGTTTCCTGGCAGTCTTATTTTCTCCCTATCATTCTCTCTCTCTCTCTCTCTCTCTCTCTCTCTCTCTCCAAAATAGCCCATCAATCCTTCTCAGACTGTCCTCACATCTCCCATCCCCACAAGACTGCACTCTCTCTCCATAGGAATCATTTCAATTGTGACGAGTAAACATCAGTTTTGACTTTCCTGCTGCCCCCTCTGTGCTGTTCTCTGGGTCCACCCTCTCATTTTCAGTCCCAGTTGGTCCTGAATAAGGCCAATTCTGTGCTTTGTGTGTTGTCTTAACTTCTGCCCCTATGGTATCCCAAATACATGTATGTTCAAACACTGTGTCTCATGGCTTTTTCCTAACATTTTCCATAAGACATCTGCTCCTTTAATATCTGGCTTATTTTCTTCCAACAACTACCCCCTCCCTCTCCCCCCAAACACACACGCATACACACACACACACATTCCTTCTCATTCTGCTCAAGCTACACACAACTTCTTAGGGTTGAACACGGATGTTAGACCGTTTCTCTGGTATACAAGTATATGCCAATACTATTCTGATTGCTTAGGTGTTTCTCAGAGAAGAAACACAGGGATGGTTGTTCTTTTCCTGGAGTCCCTATCCTAGCACTTTTCACATAGTTTTGAAAGTTTCTATTTTCTTTTTTTTTTTAAAGATTTTATTTATTTATTTGAGAGAGAGAGAATGAGAGACAGAGAGCATGAGAGGGGGGAGGGTCAGAGGGAGAAGCAGACTCCCTGCCCAGCAGGGAGCCCGATGCGGGACTCGATCCTGGGACTCCAGGATCATGACCTGAGCCGAAGGCAGTCGCTTAACCAACTGAGCCACCCAGGCGCCCCAGTTTCTATTTTCTTTTTTTGCCTTTAGCCATTAAATTCTAAGCTTTATCCTTTATATTTTTTTTCTATCCTTGGCATGTGGCTGAGTACCTGACACATAATAGAAATGCCTAAAATATTTGTTCATTGCAGATGTTTTTCTTTTGAGAGATGCTTGATAAATGTTTGAGTATGATGGCAAGAAGATAAACATTACAGCAAAGCGAAGCTAGATGTGTAGTAATTGTCACAGGAGTATAGAGGAAGGCAAGATGCTTAGGGATTATGGGCAGTCTGGAGCCCTGTTTTCTTTTCTGATTCTTCACCAGAACCAACCTTAGAAAACAGTAGATGATCACTAAGCTTCAGATGCACTGTCACTGAGGGAGAGTGTCTTGAGCTGGAACTTGAAGGAAGGAGTATATTTCTATAATCAGACAATAGAGTTAAATCCAACCTGTAGAATGGCAATCAGTCAGCAAAGTTTCATAGTTAGGAACAGTGGCATGGTATAGGAATAGTTATGGTTAGGAATGATATTATTGGTTTTGGTTGAGACATGGAGCTTAATATAGATATGGATGTCTGTAATACCAGAACAAGGAATTTGGGCAATATTCTATAGATCCGTAGTCACCAAAAGTTTCACTCCATGGTGCACGTAGAATATGAAAATTTTGAAAAGGCACATTGGGGTAAAAGAAGATAAGACTTGAAATCACTGGAAAGGGCAGTGGAAGTGAGGGTGGAGAGGGATGAAGGGGGCTCTCTGGCTGCCTCAGGCTCTGGGTCTCTGAGGCCCAGCTGTCCTGGTGTAGGCCGGACGTCCTAATGGCTCAGGACATTGCTATGTCAGCACACCTCTAATCCATTCGTAGCCCACATCAACTGAAAAGCTCTGCCATTGACAATGGGCAACTATCAAAGTTCACGAAGTGGTATTTAAGAGAGATTAATCTGACAATAGTTTGTATGTGGGGAGAGTGTGTGGGGCAGGAAGACGAGTGATTACCAAAGTCCAGGTGTGAAGTAATACACAGTTGCCTGGCATAGGAACAACAAAAATATGGGGTCAAGAGACACACAACTGGATGGGAGATGGGGGAAGAAAAATGATATCTTAGTACTGAAACTGAAGGACTGGGAAAATGATGGTTCTACCCATAGGGCAAGAAAGAGGAAATCCTCAGGGAGAACTCATTTCTGAAGAAAGATGGTTAACGAGGCTGTACTATTAAGTTTAAGGGGATGGAGGGGCAGCCAAATGGAAATGGAAGTGAGGGATATGAGAATGAAGTTTAGTGGATGGCTGAGGATTAGAGATAGCAGTGTAAGAATTATCTATGAGAGGTAATAGTTAAAATCATCAGAGTAGATGAAGATTGTGAATAAGATTATCTAGGAGAAAAAAAGAATTAAACCTCAGGGCTGCAATTTTCAAAGTATGGTCCCCTGACCAGCATCATCATCACCGAGGAACTTGTTAGAAGGATGAATTACCAGGCGCACCTCAGACCTGCTGAATCAGAAACTCTGGGGTTGGGGCCCAGCAGTCTGTGTTTTTACAAGCCTTCCCTGGTATTTGGATGCACAGCGGTTTGAGAACCACTGCCTCAGGGTAATGTTCATATTCTAGAGGCAGGTCAGGTAGATAGAGTCAAAAAGGGACCAGTAAAGATCAGCCAAAGGGTAGAAAGTAAATCGTAAGTGGAATAATGAAAGCAAAGATGAGTGAGTTTCAAGAAGACAAGGGACAAGAACGTTCAAGTGACCAAAAAGTCAAAAGAATGATTGGTGGCTGGGATCATGGGAAGAGGCAGAGTCATTAGTTAGTTTGTTACATGTGGGCACTCAATTTTATGGAGATTAAAGAGTGGGTGGTGAGTGAAAAGCCAGGTGTATTGTTAAAAACCATTGTTTATACTAACGCAGATATTAAATAGAATAATAGCACAAAAAGAAAACATACGTAACGGGAATGTTTTTCTCCCTGAGATATAGGAGAGACACGAACACTTTTGTTAGCAGAAGGGAAGGTGACCAGAGGGGTGGGAAGGAGAGAGAGAGAGGGGACCAGTGTAAGCACGTGCCTGCTTTATTCACTCTTTCCGCAATCTATATTTGTAAATATCTGTATTTATGTACCTTCGTACTTGTAACATGTCTGGTATTTGCTACTGATGCCCATATTCATGATGTTGAGTGCGTCATGCAGAGATTGAATTCTCCAGGACCAGAGTCACATCGGAGGCAGAACAGCCAAAGGAAATAGCTTTCTACGATTCATTGATGAATTTAATATCTATAGTAACATTTTCTAAGAGAACCACTATCCTGGACACTCTCTGCCTAATAATACAAAAGTGCCCTTCAGGACTGATACTCACCTAGCTGCGTTGCATAAACCCTAGAAAACATCTTTAGTTTTATTTTTTCTCAAGGGTAAGGTGGTTCAGGAGGGATTTAAACAAATTCATTGCAATAATAGTCTGGCATGTGAAACTTTTATTTCCTTCCTCCTCCTGTACTTCTATACAAGCATCCCCCTTTTTTTTTTTTAAGATTTTATTTATTTATTTGAAAGAGAGAGAGTGAGTGAGAGAGTGCACGCAGGGGGAAGGGTCAGAGGGAAAGAGAGAAGCAGACTCCCCACTGAGCAGGAGCCCTATGAGGGTCTCAATCCCAGGACCCTGAGACCATGACCTGAGCGGAAGGCAGATGCCTAGTGACTGAGCCACCCAGGCGCCCCTACGAAGCATCCTAATCTGTATTTACATATGTAGTTTTTTCTTACTATAAACTTTAGCATTATACTTCTTTTAAAAGTTTTTTGAGTTTTGTTTAAAATGAAACATCATGGTAGATAAGGTAAACATCATTCTGTTTATGCATCTATCTTTCGTTCTTTATACTGTTAATGTTATTATGTTTATATAATCTTTTATTCTTTTAAAGTTATTTTCAGTAATTTAAATTAGTTCTCAGTTGTGTGATCCTTGATGAGTTATCCATCTTTATATGCCAACTCTCTCACCAGAAAAATGGGTTTATAATATGAATCCACTTCAAAGCATTTCAGGGAAAATAGTAAAAATAACATTTTAAAAATATAATGACAGTTATAACTCAACTATGTAATTTCCCAAGTAATCAGTACATAAAAATAACAACTTCATTTGGATTTATAATTGGGATGTTGTGATTAAATGAAGCAATGTGCCCTATTTAACTCTAATTAGAAAGTAACTCCCTGTATTAAAATATCAACAGTTCTCTCTCTGTCCTTTATAGCTTAGATTGTTTACAGAGCTACACTGAGTCAAATTATCTTCCCCAAAATGTCACATATATATTACATATAACATTTTATATATGTATGTATATATAACATATATGTATATATGATTTATAACACTTTATATATGTAACACACACATATATACAACACACACGCATGTGTGTGTTTTTATATGACTGAAGACATTCTGTCTTCTAATAACAGCATTATAAAACACACACACACACAGACACACACACACTATTTGAGTTAATCTGAGCTAACAGAGGAACAAATTCTGTCCACAACTATTTAGAAGAATGACAGTGAAGGTTGGAACACAGTGGGGAAATTGGCAGAATTCCTGTGTCCTCAAGAAGTCATTAAATGCTCAGGTCAGGGAAGTATGAGTGATTCTTGGAATTTACTCCTTGGAATCTTCAGTTTTAAATGAGATCAGTGGACAGGATTAGATACTTGTAATATTTCCCTACTGAATGTTGGAAAATGAGACCAATAGACAGCTATTTTTTACTTGTTTAATAAGAGAGAAGGAGAGAAAGAGTGAGTGAGAGAGAGAGAGCACGTATGCACTGATGCCCACATATGTGATTTGGGAAGGGGAGAGCAAAACAGTGTTTATGGATAAATTGACCTGGTCTGATTATTCTAATGGATACCAAGTAGAACTTGTGATTTCTGTTTATGTTTGATTAAATATATGACATGATGACATATAAGAACATTGAATGATTTGTCTATCTGAATTTGGACCTTTTTCTATAATAATATAAAACAGCTTACTCTGAAATACATAGATAAAGATGTTACTCTTCTGTATAGATTCAGAATTTTTCTTTAAATGCAACTTAGTGATCCTTGTTTTCAAACTTTTTATTTTATAGATGATGACATTGCAGTATATATAATATTTGTAACCCTGTTTACATATTCTTTTTTCTTATTCTCACTATTCACGCCTGATCATATTCACTCATCCCAATCTCTTTCTAAATTTAGACCTGAACCCACATTAATGATATATGGTTAGCAGTTCACATTTTTATATTTTCAAAGACTTTATACACTACAGTTTTCTCTTACCACATGATTTGGAGCTAGTCATTTAATATCACTGTGTCTCATTTATCTACTTATAAAATAGGCATTACTCATTCTAACTCATGTTATCTTATAAGAATTTAAGAGAGATCGCTTCTTGGGCTTTTGGCTAAAATCAAGTGAAGAATTTAAGAGAATTGTCACGTCTAAAGTGTTTGACCTCCTAGGGAAAAAAATAGGTCTTGCAAATACTGGACATTGTTTTATTTTTATTTTTGTTTTTATGTATTTTACCTTTTTAAAGATTTTATTTGTGAGAGAGAGAGAAAGGGGGAGAGAGAGAGTACAAGCAGGGGAGGGGGTGGTGCAGAGAGACAAGAAGACTCCCTGCTGAGCTGGGATTCCAACATGGGATCCATCCCAGGACCCTCAGAACATGACCTGAGCCGAAGGCAGACGCTTAACCAACTGAGCTACCCAGGCGCCCCTGGACATTATTTTATTAATAAAAAATAGACATCAAAGTCAATTGGTTAGGCATAATTGTTCTCCGTTTGATCTTTTCCCTATTGTTTTTTCCTTATCTGGATAAGTTAAATAAATCATAGAAATACTAGAATTTATGAATGCACAACTATGTCAGACTAATACTAATAATTTCATTATTTAGTTCTAATCAGCAATTTATGTGTTAATGGTTCAACCATTATCCTGTCTTTCAACAAGTTTTCCCTATTAATTCATGTCCCTCTAAAATGGTCTTAGATATACAATGTGAGATTAGTTTTGTATGCTCCAATGAATAGTATCTTATTTTAAAAATAAGCTTAGACATTATTGTTTTATATTATAATTCATTATGGCATTGCATATGAAAACAGAGGTGGTTCAGTCCTTTCTCACAACATATTCCTTAATGCAAGCTGGGCTCTGCCTACAGACATGTATACTTACCTCATATTCATGTCAATTAAAATTTGGAAAATCATCACATCACAAATTTTCTACCATCACAACATTTGACCTTTGATAAAAATCACAGACTTGGTTGTCATTCCCTCCTCTGCCCTCCCCACCTTCTTTAAAATGCATAATAGTTTTGCAAAATCTAATTTGGTTGTGGATAGAGGACAGCAATTTTGGCCTCCTTGATTATTCTACTTGGTCTTTAATGATTAGGCACAATTAATCTTTTTCTTCAGATTAAAACATGTAAATATGCTCCATGTGCTGCTTTTTCTTATATATTTTAACCTCATCACTCTGGCTATTATCTGCAGAGAATGTGTCATTCATCATTTGTACCATGTTTACTATAGATGTTCTGATCTTTCTGCTCAGTGTTTATTAAAGAATTATTTATCTTGTCATTTCAGTGTTGCTAGAAGCATAGACTTGTTAGTACTCTCAGTCTTCTAATCCTTGTTTTGTATTTCTTTGTTAAAATTTTCTTTCTTAGTTTTATGAATTTCTTATATAAGATAAAATCTTTAGCATTGCTTCAATTTGTTTCTTTCTAACAGGTGGGCTTTACTATAAACATAATTCAGGTAAACATGGCCTTGGGTTTGGTCCTATGCAAATGCTTTAGATCTAGCTAGCATATGCTCTTGACCTCACAAAAAATAATGTCAATTTACCTTCCGTGGCCTTTGATGAGTTTTTGGGTACAATCTTTCAATTGTCCAGGGTATTCTTTGGGTGGATACTCTGAAAGATAATTGCCTTAATTGTTTTTATAGAAATAGCGTTTTCTCCTGTTGGAAGGAATTGACATGCAAATTCAGTAAAGTAGGAGTGAATAAAATGAGAAAGAACTGATAACGGGTTCACATTTGTAAGTGGCAGCTGATAAAGTAAGGCAATTCAGTTCTTTTTCTTTTTTATTGTGAAATGTATCGTACATTAAAAAAGCATATCCAATGTATACCTACATTTAAAAAAATAAATATAGAACAATTCAGTAATTTTCCTATAGTTCTCATATAGGTCATGTTCATATTTTGTTTCCTTTGTGTTTTAGTGTGGAACACCGGATTCATTTCTTCAGGTTAATCTGTAGCTCTCCTGGTTTCCAAAAGTGCTTTAGCGTCTCTATAGATTTCTTTCTTCCTACTTTCCTACTCTCAGAGATCTCAATTAGTTTGTTTGATTAAAGCCCGGGTATCAGAATTTTTAAAAATTCCCCAGGTGTTTTCGATTTGGAGAATTATGCTGGGGTCTAGTGTGTCTTGCTAGTTCCTGCTTCCATCTTTTTACATGTGCTAATTCCTCCCCAGACTTCTTTTTTTTTAAATTTTTTATTTATTTATTTATTTATTTATTTATTTATTTATTTATTTATTTTAAAGATTTTATTTATTCATTTATTTGAGAGAGTGAGAGAGAGAGAGAGCACATGAGAGGGGGGAAGGTCAGAGGGAGAAGCAGACTCCCCGCCAAGCAGGGAGCCTGATGTGGGACTCGATCCCGGGACTCCAGGATCATGACCTGAGCCGAAGGCAGTCGCTTAACCAACTGAGCCACCCAGGCGCCCCCTCCCCAGGCTTCTTGATTTCTTTTTGTCCCCTGATCTGCTCCTTCAATCACCATGTCCCCATCAAAACCTCTCTTCTTTGTTGTAGACTTCACAGACATTTTAGGGAGAATTGAGCATCTTTTACTTTGTGTATTTTCTTCGAGCTCCCTTAGGTCCCTTCTCACACCATTGTGCACTCCTTGATGTGATATTGTTTTCCATGCAGGAACCATCCAGTTTTGCATTATCAGAAGGTAGCATGGTGCCTGGCAATTGTATACATTCATCACGTTTGCTGAGCGATTTCCAGATCAATCACGCTTCTTCCCCAAACATCATGCTTTTTTTCCTCTTACTGTAAATCACAGTAAAAGGTCTGTCCTTCTAGTTGATTAGTGCCAATTAGATTATGTCATTTGAATGGATTTTAAATTTGCATCCTTTATAAAGTAATAATAAAGCTTTCTTATCAACATTTAGTGAAGAATCTTTTTAAATTTTATTTTATTATGTTATGTTAATCATCATACATTACATCATTAGTTTTTGATGTAGTGTTCCATATTCATTGTTTGCGTATAACACCCAGTGCTCCATGCAGAACATGCCCTCTTTAATACCCATCACCAGGCTAACCCATCCCCTCACCCCCTCCCCTCTAGAACCCTCCGTTTGTTTCTCAGAGTCCACAGTCTCTCATGGTTTGTCTCCCCCTCTGATTTCCCCCCATCTTTTCAATGATCCCAGATCAGCAAAATTTACAAAAAGTGACAAAAAGTTGTGCCTACATTAATTTTAGGTGCATTTCTAACCTGTACTTTCTGTTTCACTCCTTTTTCTCATTGTTCTTGCTTTGGAGAGGTGGTGGTGGTGGGGGGGTTGGGGACCTGCATATGTTTCAAAGTTACACAGAGAACAGCTGGAATCCTAGTCTGCCTCTTGACTAGCTCTGTGACCTTGGTCTGGTTTCTTGACTTCTCAGACACCCAGGATCTTCCTCTGAAAATGGAAATAATACCTACTACCAAGGGTTGATGTACAGAGTAGATGAAATAATGCATAGAATCCCTAAATATCGATTATTTAGATATTAGTAGAGATGCAAACACTTTTGCAACAGAGTGGCTTCAGCACTATTTAAATAAGGTACTTTATTTGGAATAAAATAGATGGTAGTTATCAACTGCAGGTACACTTGTGTTGATAATTTTTATGTTTTGTGGATATTGATAGTGTAACATGTAACTGCTACTCAGTCCCCACCCCCTACTTTTTGGGGGTTTAGTTATCGCAACAATGGAACTATTTTGTAATGAAGAACTTAACAGGTTTGTAATACTTAGAAGCATTATTATTACTTAGAAGTATTGGTTAGAAGCATTATTAATACTTAGAAGTATTGGTAACACTTACTGATAATAACACTTAGAAGCATTGGTATATAGCATTGTATATGTTTGTTTTAAGGGAAATAAAAAGAAAGCATCCCAAAGACATAATTCAGAGGATTTGCACAATACATAGAATCTTTGTCCCTAATGCTGTGCAAGGAGAAAGGGACCCACTCCACTGCCTGGTATAATCTTCGCCTGTACTTCTGTCAAAACCAGCTTATGTTCTTCGGCAAACCTGAGCCAACTCATTTTTGCTTATATTTTCTTTTTACCACAAACGTGGTATTTTATTAACTCCATCTCTCGAATTGATATTAAAAAGGAGTTAAATGATATTAGAAAAAAAGTAGTATGAAGTAGTAAAAAATTAGTTTTATGTTTATTTAGTCTTCTGGGGCTATCAAGCAAGCAATTAATTAAAGTCCCCCCCCATCTAGTTCATTAATGATGATCTATAAATGGAAACATTTTAGAGTTATTTCTTTTACCTTGTAATTGATGTATATTTTGTATTATTTTTTTTCCTGCCAAACACAGGCCAATGCTTGTATTAACAGGATTTTAAAATCTAGTCAAATCTGAGAATGAGTTAATTATTTTGTTGTCAAAAGGTAACAGGCTTCATGTTCATGCATCATGAGTTCAAGTTCTACCAAGGAGTACACAAAGGAACCTTGGGGTGCATTGCCCAGTTTTAAAATATGAATCGCTAAAAAAAGAGATGCCGAAGTTTAAAATAACAGCATGCAGATTTCTTTATAGAATTTAAAGAATGGAAAACACTTGCAAAAATATCAGCAGGCAGGGGCAGGAAGAACAAACGGTAACCAAATTGGTTCCTGTGACAAACCATAACATTTACTTTAAACCATCAGCGTGCTACTCAGTAAAAGGCAGGCTACCACTCTTTTAATAGATCCCAGGCCTTGTTAAACTCACTGGTCTGCAAGAATTACCCAGGTCAAGAGCAGGTCAAAAAGTGAAAACCCATGTGAAAGTAAACTTTGAAATATCAGCTTTTGAAGAGCCCCAGCCGACTGTCTCCTCTGTAGTAAATACACTTCCTTTTTGTGTACGATATTGTTCAATATACTGTACTTGAAATCCATACAGGTGATAGAAAGGGCATTACACTATTTTATATCCTTCCAACTGAGTGCAGTCTTTGCTTCTTCTGTAGTTTGGGAATCTTTCTTATTTGCTTTCTAAAACCTTAAAAAGATCTAAACTTAATAAAGAAAGAAAAGAGTTGTGGCTCTGTTTTGAGTAGTCACCTCTATTTTGTTTTGAAATATCTATGCTCTATTTAAAACTAGAGCCATGATTTCCTCATAGCCAGAATAAAGAAGTGAGAGGGTGACTCACTGTGGAATTTATTTGCCTGGTAAACTGGGTATTAATCTGGCCTACAATACACTTGCTCCAGATTTTGTTCAAGTGTAAGGTCATACTGTGAAGCTGTTTTTCATTTTGTTTTATATGTGTTAATATAATGCCTTATGAATTACCCTAGAGTTTTGTTCTGACAGCTAAAAAGCATAATCGTTTTTCCTTTCAAGGGGATTGAAAGCAAAGCAATTGACTCTATATTTGAAATGATTTATCTAGGATCCTTTCTCTCGCATCTTGCCTTAATGTTTATAGAGAATATTCTTTGAGTTTTTACTGGTAGCATTGTATTTATCAAGCTCTTTGCCTCTTTGCCTGTTTCTCAGAATTGAGTCCATCTTAGGGTATGATCTTATAGAGTTCATTGGCAAAACTGCCTGCAGAGTTAATAGGCACCATACTATGATTTTGATAGGGAAGAAATGGTCTCTTGAGACTTAAATCAGAGTTCTCTTAGTAGAAAAAAAAAGAGATCCTTTTCCTATCTTTCAAAGAAACAAGTGGCATGATTTTTCATGCATTTGACTATATAGATGAAGTGTCTGCATATGGTGCTGTCGATTCACAGTATTAATTGTAAAGACACAGTTTCAGTCTCAGTACGAAGATAGAAAGAAGATCATGTAGCATCCCTAAAGGAGTTTCCCCGAACACATGTAAAAATAATTACTGCACAAGAATACGTAAGATGGGTGCCAAATGATGATCGTGGCGGCTTTGGTGGGCAGTGGTAATAATGATATAACAGCTAACAGTTATCAAGGACTTATTGTGTATGTGGAATGTCCCAAGTGCTTTATAGTATTAATTAATTTCATCCTCACAACAACCGTATGAGGTAGGTTACCGTTATTGTCCTCATGAGCTACGGAGAGATTAAAGTAACATGCCCAAAGTCCCATGCAGCCAGTGGGTTCAAACCCAATAATCTGGCTCCAAAGCCTCTGCTTTTAAAACAGTGTTCAGTGTTCTAAGATTGAAGAGAATCTTAGGAGATTTCAGAGGGAGAAGAAATCACTTCCAACCAGGATTACTGAGGAAGGCTTTTGTGCGGGAGGTGGGGCTTCCATTGGTTTTGGAGGCTGAACAGCTAGATTGTAGTTGTGTGTGAGTGGGGTCTGTGGCTGCCTGTGTCACCACTGTTCACCAGGTACCTAGCGCTGGGATGGGTGCACACCAGCCACATGACAATCAAGCATGCTCTGGGTGGCTAGGCAGGGTGTCATCTGCATCCTTGTTGACGTGTCCATACATTTCAGTATTGCACTCAACACTATATGTAAGTGAACAGAGACTTTGAAAAAGCATCTGTCTGTGGAAGTTCTGCTCAAACTTGCCTCTAGTGAAGTCTTTGTAAAAACCCGACATGATTCTAGTTACTCTGTCCACTTTTCTGTGTGCTCCGTTGAGTTCTAAGAACTACAAGGAACTGGTTTGTGTTTGTTTGTGACCTGGATTTTAATATTCACTTGTTCTCTTCTTCCTCGTTTAGACTCTCCCAGGCCAGAGTCATAGTAATACATTTATTTCAAATTTTGGCTCCTTTATGTTTTTTATCAAACTAAGCCAGTTCACTGCTAGCGATAGAGATAAATAGGTGATATGAGAGAGAATGAAGCAACAAATTGGAGATTCAGACATGCTGTTTACTATATCTGAATAACACTACAGGAAGTCTTTTAATGAGCAACAGGCTTTTTGTTGAAGATCTCCAAAATCTTTGCCCACAAGATAGCTTTGGGAGGCATATAAAACAAATACGTGAAAACAAGATTTGATTGTTGAAAATAATGGTTTTGTAGCCAGACACCTTTGCTTTCAAATCCCCATGCTTTTGCCTTTGGTCCAGTGAAAGAGGAAAGCTAGTTAAACTCTCTGGGTTCCAGGTTACTTATCTTTCCTAGGACTTTCGTGAGAATTACATAATACGTGTTATCTTAATATATAAATGCTTAGCATGGCACCTTGGGCACGGAAAGAATTCAACAAATACTGGTGGCTGTAATAATAATCAGTATTATCATCTTTAATATGGAAGGAATAAGAAGGGATTCATGTAATTCTGTTGGTTGGGACCTTCAAGAAGCTTTCAAAGAAAGCTTTGAGGTGGACCTTAAAAATGAAGTGAGGAGGAAAGGAGAAGGAAGCACTTTAGCAAGAGAGAGAACATTGCCAAAGGAGTAGAGGAGAGAATAAATCTGTCTCTGTTAAGCCTTAGGAGTTGTCCAACTTGGTGGGAGGTGGGGCCTGGCAGGCAGCCGGTCAATATTAATGGCAGTCCTCCACGATGCTGGAGGAATTCTTTCTGAGCATAAGTAAGTAGTTTAGTGGCTCCTCAAGAGGCGATGGGAGATGATCAAAGTGGTATTTTAGGAAGATTTGATCTAGGGCTAAGATGTGGGTAGACTGGAGGTAGAAAGGGCTCTAGGTAGGAAAGCCAACAGCAAAGATTTTGTGTGATAGTCTCAAAACGGTTGTTAAGTGGGGAAAAGCAGTAGGAATGTGGAGTGAGGAGACCAGGGATCTGAGAGACTCTTCAAGGAAAGAAGAGATGACTTGGAATACAGGAGGGGTGTGAAAAATGAGAAAGTTGAAGAACCCAGCAGATTCCAGTTTGTGTATGAGGGTACGTGTTTTAATTTTTAGACATTCTAAAATTTTAAAATCACAGTTCCAAAATATCTTAGTGATTGTTGTAAAAATGACACTGTCTACCACTCTTGTAGGATATTGTGATGATGTGAAACTGAACTGAGAATTTAGGGTTTAATATAAATAACTAGGTCTTCTAAATCTTATCAAATCTTGGACCACATTGTTTAAATTGAGTTTTATCATAACTATCTCTCCTTTAAGTAAATTACTTTCTGATGTGCTAGAGGAAAAAAAATCCTTTCATATTAACCAGATGAAGTAACATCGGTTCGCTTTTGAAATTGTTCATTTTATTATCTCATTATTCCTTTTTTTTCTGAAGAGTGAAACCAAAAAGCAAAAAAATAAAAAAAAAAATCTGAAGACAACATAATTATATCTTTAATCATCTCAAAGGTAGAACTAAGATAATTTAAAGTAGAACATTAGGATCTTTTTACAAACAAGGGGGAGGGGATTCGTGTTACATTACTCAAGTTGATTCACTTGAAACTTGACCAGGAAAAAGTCACTTTCTCAGAGGGTAAATACATCATTCGTATTGGGAGGGGGGCAGTTAAGTAGTCCAGTATCTCATTTTAAAAAGCTGAAGTTCTCTCTCTCTCTTTTTTTTTAGAGAATTTTTATTGAGCACTTTCAAATCTTACAGAAACTCTGAGAATCATTATTCCCAATTTACAAATGGTGAAGCAGAGATTCAGAGTGTTTAAGTGATGCATTCAAGTTTACATAGCTACTAAAGGAAAAAAATTGAGGGTTAAACTTGCAAATGGGATTAATGCCTTTATACAAGGGACCCCTTGTATATCTGAGAAATGCTGCAACGTTCACGAAATTCCTCACACATGCAAAGATAGAAAGCCAAAGGTCTCTTCTTAATGCCAACCATGTTAGGATATTCTGTTTTAGCACATTGCATCCAGTTATTTCTACAGCACACATGGCTGCCAAAATTACTTCTGCTTTCTGTTGCTAATAAGAAATAGTGGAATGAAAGAGTCATGGAAATAAAACAAATACAGATAGGGCCACCAATTTAAAACTATTTTGCCTCGTCAAGTCTCTCCTTTTCATTATTTTACTCGGGGCTGCAGGTTTTAAAATGTAAACTCCAGAGTGAAACGCCATGAGCTAATTTCTGAAATAGATAGTAAATTGTATCATTCCGGTGTTATGTGCCTACCAAAGAGCCAAGTTATCACAGGTGGGATGTTTTATTAATATTTATTAATATTTTCCAAGTAGATCTATTCTGTGGTTATTTCATTTTAACTTACATGATATCCTAGGTGCTGGATATTTGGTGGCCAGTAAGTATCATTTTATAAACTATTTTACAATATATATGTTATAGTATTTTGAACTTTACTACGTAACTTCAAAAATAAGAGAATAAACACTCAGTAGAACACAAAATTGATGCAATTAGGTAATAGTTATTGAGAGATGATATGCTGCCTGTTTTTATTAATTTGGTTTAATCAGAACTTCTTTTTGAAAAATTATGACACGGGTGATAACTAAAAACTACTTTTAAAAAAATCCATTCTTTCTGGTTTTGCATCTTTCCTCTTTTGACTAGGAAAGAAAACAAGTCTCGAGATGAAGAATGGGAGCTTTTGTTACTGAATTTGCACCATTTCCTAGGTAGAACCCTGTGACAATCTCTTTTAATCTTTGTGTTTAATTATTAATTATTCTGTTTGTTTGGCTTTGCTATCTGGCGGCATTGTTATGGAGACTACATGACACTATTCCGTTTCATCAGGGAGCTTGCATTTTGATTTCTTACCTAAAGACTACGTTTATCCCAGGTGGAGAACAGCCTGAGGTGTGTGGCAATGACATGTGAAATAATTGCTACTTCTTAATTTTTAGACATGGATTCATAATTTAGAAAAATCTAGTAGTTGTTCCTCTGCAGCCTGGATAATGTCCCTTGTATTGAAAAAATCACACCGGAGACTGTTTATTTACAAGGGTCTAAACATGTGTATCTTTATGGCTTTCTCCTGTCACAATGAATCACCAGCTATAAGTTGTCCTTTGTTGGTTTTGGTAAAAATCAAATGAAACCCAGCAGGAGATCTCAGAGTGCATTGTCCAAGAGTGTAAAAATGCTGTGTTGATGACAGATCATACTGTTTTTATTAAAGCTAAGAACATTGACTTTACTTTGCTTTTTGACCCCGGTACTCTACTGTCAAGGTGATTTTATTTCTACAAATTTTCCTTCTGCTGGCCTCATCAATGATTCACCATAAAACATTAGACAAATTCCCATCATCTGTATATGATTATAGCAGGTTCTGTTGTGCTGCTCACTGCAACTAAAAAGATGTTTTTCAGCTTTGTCTAAAGAGGAATCAATTTACTAATGTTCTTCCCTTGCGCAATGTCTTCTTGTTTTAATACCAAATTATAAAATGATAGGAACTCAACATAAAGCATCCTGATGTGCCGTTAAATACCATTTTGTAAAAACTTTAGCTAACCTTTGTGAATTTTTAAAAAGAGAAACAGTAGTGTATTTAGCAAACAATGACTTATGAAAGGGCAGGATATGTGGGATTATCTGATCTGTTTAAAACACAAATGCCCCGGAGCACTCAGTTCTCAGATCTACGACCTGTATTATATTTAGGAAACTGTTGACAAATAAGTTAAAAAGGGACTAAATAAAATAGTAATACAGACAAGATTCTGAAGCATGAACACTGCTGCGTAGCAGTCTGTTGAAGGAACGGACACTGACTCGTCTCCTTTGTAATCTCAAATTGGTCTTCATTACTCGCTTCCATAGTGCCGTGCTATTCTATGCCCTAAAACGATTTTATACAGAATGAGAATATTGACTGCATGTTTTCAGGGGATATATATTCTAGAAGATTACACGATGACAATAGTGAGTAACAGTCATCATTAACTGAGCATCCGATCACTGCGAGGTGCTTTACGTACATTATCTCATTGCGTTTCAACCTAGCAATGTAGGTGTAACGATAAAACTGAGTATCAGATGGTTAAGTGGCTTATCCAAGAATTCAGAACCAACAAGTGACAGCACAAAGAATTGAATGTAGATTTGTCTAACTCACAGCTAGTGCTTTCCTATACTTTTTGTTGGCGGGCCTGAAAAAGAAAAAAAAAGGCGAGAAACTCAGGTTGTTGAATTCCAGTGTAGCTTCCTGTTTGTCACTGTTGTAATATGCTACCACTATGAGAAGCTTAGCTCACATAATACTCTTTCCAGAAATTTCTAAATGGCTATATCTTTGCCTAAGAAAGTATGTAGAAATATTTCAGCGTATCAGTTGGAGCACTCCCTAAAGCCCTGGCTCAGCTTTTCAACCTCATCCCTTACTATGTCATTTCCAATGTCCTGAACTCAATTTGGACTTCATGATAGTTCCCAATATACCTTTTGTTTGTTCTTGTTAGAGGAAAATGACTCCCCTCACTCCTGGTTTCCATGAGGAGAGATTTCCCCTTAGCACACTATCGGTCTTTTTATGTCTCATACTTTTCTATCTCTGCGGAGATAGGGTTTATTTTCTGATGGATAAATTTGAGCAGAATGATGAGGCAGGCTTGGCAAACTCTGCCGTTCTAGACTTGGGACCTAGCTGCTGAATCTGGAACTTGCTGTGCTAGGGCGCAGGGGTCAGCGTGCTTCACTCCGGGATTCTGTTAGCTGGCACATTTGGCTCTTGAGCTAAGCTGCATCCTTCAACATGGCATTTAGCACTAGTAAAGTCCATATTTTGGCTTATTCTTTATTTTTCAACTTACTTAGAACGTGGATGAGGACCACTCTCTCTGAGATTTCGAGAATGCAATTCCCTCTACCTAGATCACTTCCTTCAATAACCACGTAACTGAAGTCCCATTTTAACATTCAGGACCTTATCATTCCTTTTCTCCTGTGAATTTCCCTATATGACAGCTCCACATGGAAAGAATCTTCCCTTCCTTCAAACCTCCTTAAGACTGTGTTGTTATATCTTCAAATAGTATGTATCTTAGGGCTTACCTTTCACTTATTTGTTCACTTTATAAGTATAAAGTCAGACTATTGGCATTGTCCTTACACCTGGGTGGGGTTCTGGGTTTATGCCAGTTGATAATTCAGGTGTGGGCCCTGTCTCCCTTGAATTGTTGGCTTAGCAGAGTAGGCACAACTGGAAAGTAACAACCAATGGAATGAATGGTAAATGGCAGTGCAGGGTGCTGTGGGGGCACATAGCAGGGGTGCCTAACCTAGACTGGGGTAGGGTCAACGTGCCAGTCAAGGTCTCAGCCAGATGGGTTCTTTTCTGGAGCTCAGTCTCCTTCCAAGCTACTAAGTCCCTTGAAGAAGTGACTTTTGTGCTAATACTGGAAAAATAAGTAGAGCTACTTGGGTGAATGGACTAATTGGCTAGGGGGGTTGGCTAGGGGGGATGAATATGGACAGGAGAACAGCTTACAGGAAAATGAAATAGCAAGTACAAAGAGCCCAAAGGTGAGCAGAACACATCAGAGGCATTGGAATTAGACCACATTCTTAGAGAGCAGAGCATCACACAGTATAATAAATATTTGTTGAATTGAGTTATTTTTCATTAAAGTGAGTCCTCTTAATCTTTACTTGGGAATAATCTATAATCATAATGGTTATTATTTGCAGAACATTTATAGTGTGCCAGGTACTGTGTTAAGCATCATACACACATTAGCTTATTTAATCTTACAAATAACTTTATTATGGTACTGTTATCTCAATGTTAAGATAATGAAACCAGATTCAGATACAGTAAGTAACCTCAAAGGTCATAAAGCTAATTAGTGGCAGAGCGTGGGAGACAGGAGTCATCTCGCTTCCAAGTTGTCTCTTTTTTCAGACAATGACTATGCACCTTCACTACTGGTACTAAATATCGCCTCTAGTCAGTGTTTACTGTGTGCAGTAAGTCTTAAGTGCTTTATGCATACTGTCTTATTTAATCCTCATAACAATCTTATGAGGTTTATGATATTGTTTATTACCCCTGTTTTACAGGGAAAGACATTCAGTCCCAGTGTGGTGAAGGAACAAAGTTCATAGAGCTGGTGGGTGGTGGGTGCCAGGACCTGAACCCAAGCCAGCTCTCTCTGGAGCTCAAGATTTTTAATCACAATTTTCAGAAAAAACAAACAAACAAACAAACAAATACAGCCATAATAAAGGTGTTTGCCTAGATGCTAAGAATCTTGGAGGAAGACATGATGAAAAATTGTGTGGACTTTCAGAATAATTGGGATTATAGGAGCCATGGACAATTATTTTGAAAAGACCTGATTTTAGATATTAGTATATATTCATGTGTGGATGTTACTTAGAAAAAGTGTATAAAGATAAATTGCGTTAGAAGAAAATGGGTAGCAGATAGTAAATAAGTTTTGTTTAGTTGGGATGTGGCCAATGTGGTATAGACCAAGTATGAAAACAAGGTCAATTTTGAACAAGAAGCCATGGGGTGGTAGGCGATAAAGAGGTAGTTTTAAGATTCATGAGCAGGACATACTATTTGATTTAGAGAATATTAGCTATGTTTCCAATCCTAAAATAGGAAGTTCATGAGCAAAAAGATGCTTTAGGATGATTCCAATACTTACATAATCATAGATTTCCCCCCCCCCCAATAACACACACAACATCTATAGGCCACATGATACACAGAACTTTGCTTTGGGGGAAATTGATTAAAGGAATTAGAATAGAATTGGAAATGAATTAGGCGTATATTACTCAGAGATTTGCTTTCCTGGAATTCTGAGATTTTTCAGGTCACAGAGGATTCTGAAGATTCCTTCATGAATTTATTCCTTGTGACAGAGATTATGAAACTGCTCCTCCGATGGATATAGGGGTATGACGCCACCTTAAGTGATGATGTATTGGGAGTTAACCCATGGAAGAGTGAAATGGTCCCACAGTAGGTTGAGCCACAACCTACTCCTTAAACCCCTCACACACTTGTTTTTATCTCATCTTCTGTCTCTCAGATTTCCAGCATCCTCAATCTGCCTCAGGCTGCTTTCCTGAGACTTAAAAAAGCTGGTCTTCTTTGGCCTGATCAGTGCTCCCTTTATCTTTTCCATTAAAAATCGTCTGTCCTGGACCCCAGCTCTAGAAGACTTCAATCTCTACTTAAAATGTAATTTAAGAATTCTTTCTGATCTATTAGTGCTATTGTACTAATAGGAAAAGTCTAGCACCCGGTTTTCTCTCATGGGCACCAGAAGCACAATTTGATACTATTTTTTTCCCTTAAAAATATGACACCAGAGACTGAGATGGGGGTAGACCAAAAAGACAATATTTCCTGAACTACGTTTATAGCTTTCTGGCTGCTTTCAGGCAAATCATTGTACTTTTCTGCGATTCAGATTCATCAACTTTAAAATGGAGATAAGAAACTTACTCTTACTAATTCATATTACTAGAATAAATGAACTCATCTAAAGAATAATTTTACTGATCCCACTTGATTGTGAGTTTATAAAAGTCATGATTCAAGTCTTTATTACTTCTTAGCATTCAATAAACATGTTTGTATCTGAAAGTATAAGTGATTGATGTTTGGTTCAATGTAGTAACATAAAGGGAATTTCAGCTTAGGTCGAAAGAGGAAGGTAATGGGAAAATATTTTGTTTCGTTTGTTTGTTTGCTTATAAGTCAGATGGCGTTTGCAAGCTTCAAATCATAAGGGCTGGATAACCCATAACACAACAGGAGAGGAACAGAAAAAAGGAGGAGGGGGAAGAAGAGTTTGGATTTTGAAGGGAAGATGGATTCAATTTTGAGTTTGGCCTGCTTGTGAGACATCGTGTGCGATATCCAGTGGGTGATATAGGGATGGAATTCAAGAGCTAAAGCTTCAGGAATCAGCTCATGATTTGGAAGGATATGCAGAGTATGAAGCAAGAGGTCCAAGTATGAAAGTTTGAGGGAGATCAATACTTCATAAATTAGCACAGGAGGATGAATCAATCCCTGAAGTAGGGTGATATGGGATGGCCAAGAGAGTGTGGTGTTGAGGACATATCAAGAATCAGGACTTTGTTCAGCCGTTTCAAATGTCACAGAGGAATCAAAGGTAACTAAAAAGGGCACTGAGCCACCGCCATTAGTATAAGAGGTTATTGGTGACCTTGGGAAGCCAAGAGTGGGGAGAGAAGCAGAATGTTGAGGATAGAATGAGAAGTGAGGAAGGGAAACAGTGACTTCGAAAGTGCTTCGAGACGTTTGAATGAAAAGAAAGAGAGAGATGAGTCAGTAGCTCTAGGAATCATAAGGTTCTAAGAATCATAAAGACCAAGAAATCTGAGGCTATTTCAATACTGTTGGGAAGTCTCTATTGAAGATGGAGGAGTTAGAGAGAAAGAATAATTGAAGAGGATGAGCAGTTTCCTAAGGGGACAGGAGAGCATAGGCTCTGGAGCAGAACTTGCTTTTTTTTTTAAAAAAAAAAAAAAAGAAAGAAAGAAAAAGAAAGAGTTTTGCCACATGTTTTGGAGAGTGATGAGTGTGCTGGAGTTGTTTAATTTTCTGTAATAGTAAAATGGTCATTATAATGTTTCCTGCCTTATCATGACTTTTGGCCTAAACTTTTCATCTGTTTATGTAATATGTGTATGTATGTGTATATATATTTACTTTAGTATAAGGTGTTGTTACTTAGAAAAATGTAATTGTGCATTACTGTAATGTGCTTTAATAACATAATAAAGTTATATTAGTGTTCCAGCATTGCCGAATTGAATATCTGTGCAAAAACAGCTTGTATATATAGGATAATGCCTAACCTTGCAGTCCCCATGCAATACCAGGAATAAGACATGAATTTGCTGTGCAGTACATGTATGAATTATGCAATTTATTAAATAGAAAATTATTAGAACTCTTGTGAGTTAAAGAGTTCATTTATCTAGTGTTTCCAGTATATGTATATCATATCCAACAATAAAATATTTTTTCTGCTTTCCTGCCTCTCTTCAAGAACTATTTATTGAGTGCTTACTATGTTTATTTTTATAACAAGTCAATTAGAACCACAGGGACTTTCTCTAGCCCCTTGTATGAATGATTGAGTGTTATGCAGCCAATTACCACAAATTTCAAATCTTAAATAAACACTTACAGTCAGGAATCTGGGCGCTTGTATCTGGGACTTTGATTCAGGCCCTTCAAGGTGTTGGCCAGGGCTGTGTTCTCATTTAGCATTCAAGATTCTCTTCCAAGCTCCTTGGTTGTTGGCAGAATTCAGTTTCTATAGTTGTCATACTGAAGTCCTCATTTCCTTGCTGTTTGCTAGCTGTTGGCTGGGGACCACTCTTAGCAGCCAGAGTCTGTCTCACCTTCTTGCCATATGACCCCTCCATACATAGGGAGGACACACCGTGATTGCTTCCTCAAGACTACAAGGAGAAACTTCTCTCACTTCTGATCTCTTGTCAATGTGTTCATTTTTTCTCTCCAAGTTAATAACTGCCAAACCCCAAATCTGAATAACCATGACTTGTCAGTTGTTCATGAAATAAAATGGTTCTCCCTGAATAATGTGGCTTGTTCAGCTCAGACATCGAATGATTTACTTTCCCTTGAGATGACTCCTTGTCAATTTGTTTTTGGCCTCAAAACCCTTTTAGCAAGTCAGGAAGGTCAATAACATTTTCATAATAATACCAAGAAGTTATTTATTTGTTTATTTGTTTGTTTTCTCGCTGTGTTGACAGTTGTAAAAGCAGTTGGCCAATGGGATGACTGGCACCTTACCAGGATCAAGGCAGGGATGTCAAACTCATACTAACTAGCAGTCAAGGAAACAAACAACAGGTGCACTTAAGAATGTCCTTGGTGTCCAATGGAAAAAAGACAGTCTCTTCAACAAATGGTGTTGGGAAAATTGGACAGCCACATGCAGAAGAATGAAATTGGACCATTTCCTTACACCATACACAAAAATAGACTCCAAATGGTTGAAAGACCTAAATGTGAGACAGGAGTCCATCAAAATCCCAAAGGAGAACACAGGCAGCAACCTCTTCGACCTCAGCCGCAGCAACTTCTTCCTAGAAACATCGCCAAAGGCAAGAGAAGCAAGGGCAAAAATGAACTATTGGGACTTCATCAAGATAAAAAGCTTTTGCACAGCAAAAGAAACAGTCAACAAAACCAAAAGACAACTGACAGAAAGGGAGAAGATATTTGCAAATGACATATCAGATAAAGGGCTAGTATCCAAAATCTATAAAGAACCCATCAAACTCAACACCCAAAGAACAAATAATCCAGTCAAGAAATGGGCAGAAGACATGAACAGACATTTCTCCAAAGACATCCAAATGGCCAACAGACACATGAAAAAGTGCTCAACATCTCTCGGCATCAGGGAAATCCAAATCAAAACCTCAATGAGATACCACCTCACACCAGTCAGAATGGCTAAAATTAACAAGTCAGGAAATGACAGATGTTGGTGAGGATGCGGAGAAAGGGGAACCCTCCTACACTGTTGGTGGGAATGCAAGCTGGTGCAACCACTCTGGAAAACAGTATGGAGGTTCCTCAAAAAGTTGAAAATAGAGCTACCATACGATCCAGGAAATTGCACTACTGGGTATTTACCCCAAAGATACAAATGTAGGAATCCGAAGGGGTAAGTGCACCCCGATGTTTATAGCAGCAATGTCCACCATAGCCAAAGTGTGGAAAGAGGCAAGATGTCCATCGACAGATGAATGGATAAAGAAGATGTGGTATGGGCGCCTGGGTGGCTCAGTTGGTTAAGCAACTGCCTTCGGCTCAGGTCATGATCCTGGAGTCCCTGGATTGAGTCCCGCATTGGGCTCCCTGCTCGGCAGGGAGTCTGCTTCTCCCTCTGACCCTCCCCGCCTCATGTGCTTGCTCTCTTTCATTCTCTCTCTCTCAAATAAATAAATAAATAAATAATCTAAAAAAAAAAGATGTGGTATATATGTACAATGGAATATTATGCAGCCATCAAAAGGAATGAGATCTTGCCATTTGCAACAACATGGATGGAACTGGAGGGTGTTATGCTGAGCGAAACAAGTCAATCAGAGAAAGACATGTATCATATGACCTCACTGATATGAGGAATTCTTAATCTCAGGAAACAAACGGAGGGTTGCTGGAGTGGTGGGGGGTGGGAGGGCTGGGGTGGCTGGGTGATAGACATTGGGGAGGGTATGTGCTATGGTGATTGCTGTGAATTGTGCAAGACTGTTGAATCACAGATCTGTATCTCTGAAACAAATAATACAATATATGTTAAAAAAAAAAAGAAGAAGAAGAAGATAGCAGGAGGGGAAGAATGAAGGGGGGGAAACCGGAGGGGGAGATGAACCATGAGAGACGATGGACTCTGAAAAACAAACTGAGGGTTCTAGAGGGGAGGGTGGTGAGAGGATGGGTTAGCCTGGGGATGGGTATTAAAGAGGGCACATACTGAATGGAGCACTGGGTGTTATATGCAAACAATGAATCATGGAACACTACATCAAAAACTAATGATGTAATGTATGGTGATTAACATAACATAATAAAATAAAAAAAAAAGAATGTCCTTGGTGAAACATTAACAAGTATACATTTTATTAAATCTTGGCCCTCGAATGCATATCTTTTATTATTTTCAGTGAGGAGATGAGAATCCCACAAAGTCTTCATGTTTTAATTATTCAGAGCTGACCATCTTTTTCTTTGTGTTCCTTTATTTTGCTTTAATGTTGGGAAAACTTTAATTTTTGACATACCTGATTATATTACACTAGTTTTATTATGTACTTAAAAAAAGGTACTTAAATTTTCAATCACTTAGTGTTTCTTTTGCTTTGCTGTATTAAAGATGATCTGACATTTTCCCCCAAATTATTAAGTGCTCCCAACATCACTGTGTCAGAGTACTTTCTTTATCTTATTTTATATTTTAACATACAATTTAAAGAGATATAAATTTGGAATTTAATTTAGGCACAATAAATAAAAAGGAATTCTTTCAACCTCTGTAACATTTGAAGGTAACCTAAAATTATGAACAGAAAAAACATTGAAAAAAATCTCTATAATCCCTTTTTTTTTTAAAGATTTTATTTTTATTTATTTGAGAGAGAGAGAATGAGAGAGAGCATGAGAGGGAGGAGGGTCAGAGGGAGAAGCAGACTCCCTGCTGAGCAGGGAGCCCGATGCAGGACTTGATCCAGGGACTCCAGGATCATGACCTGAGCCGAAGGCAGTTGCTTAACCAACTGAGCCACCCAGGCACCCCTATAATCCCCTTTTTAAACTCCTAAATTCAAGAGAAAATTTTAAAGTTATGGCATAGTTTTGGTTATTCCAATTTCATTAACTACCATCTTTATTGAAAATATTCTACATGTAAGATGTGAGAAAGGAGGCAAAGTGAAAAGGAAATGGGAAAAACTAGTGAGACAAAGAAAACAGTAAATTAGGGAAGTCAAAAAAT
Source organism: Mirounga leonina (assembly GCF_011800145.1). Taxonomy (NCBI): domain Eukaryota; kingdom Metazoa; phylum Chordata; class Mammalia; order Carnivora; family Phocidae; genus Mirounga; species Mirounga leonina. Next base: position 9,608,785 of record NW_023270702.1, read on the forward strand.
GGAAGATAATAGAAATAAAAATACGATAAATTAAAAAAATAAACTTTGACAGTATAACCTAGGTTTGAAAAAGGTCTATTAATAGAAAGATAACTGAATTTGAAATCAAACAACTTGCTTAATATTTAGAACTGTGACACTTAGAAGTTGAAAGTCCTTAGGCAGAGTGTTTTTTGTTTGTTTGTTTTCATTTGAATTTCATTTGTTTTTAGCTTCTCTGAACTACAGGGTCTTCCTTAATATGTAAAGCAAGGTCTAATTATTACCTAGCCCACAGATACGCTGTGAGGTTTGGATAAGAGCACCTATTTGTAGTATATGCTCAGTAATTGCTAGTGAAACTAACTAACATTTATAATAATGTACTTGCAGGATAATCCATCCTGAGTTATGGCTCACAAATGGTTATCCAAAAAAGAAACACTTTCTCAGTTTGGGGATTTTTATGAGAAACTTCCCCAAAAAACTAAACTTTGTGTGAGTAACATAATGCAATTTTGATGCATATTTTATGTATTTTTTATAAAACTAGTAAGATATGAGAAATTTATAAACTGTTTTTGATTAATTATATTTTTCTCCTCTATGTTAGTAATCTTGTTTGTCTGTAAAAAATCATTTATAATCTCATCAAATTGCGAAAAATTCAAATTGTCATCCTATGAAACTCTCAAAATAGTTATGAAAACAAAATGAAAGAACACTGGGAGAGATGACAAAGATATACATTTGTAATTAGACAGTATTTTAAAATTCTATTGTGATACACTTTTGAAAGAACATACTCTGTGGACATTTAATGAAAATACATATTTGCATGGGAAAGGAATTCTTAAAATTATTTTTAGTAAATACACGAAACAAAACTCTACATAAACTTGTAAGTCGACAAATATAAATTGTGTAGTCTTAGTAGTCCTATTTCATACACAAAAATATAAATAAATCTCCCATGGATTGATAATCGCACATCAGGCATTTTCTGTATCTAAAAGATCGTGTCTTTTATGATACACTTTTATTATTCTACTTTGGAAAGTAGAATAATAGTGCTTTATTTAAAAAAATGGCATTAGTTTTCTATCAGGTAGAAAATTAATGTTGTTCAACAATAGCAGCCCTGCCACTTTAATGGATTTGCCACATTGATAAAAGGCATCCAAAGGACTGATTTCTGCGTTTATTTTCTCAAAGCAAAGGGCACATAAGCTAAACATTTCAAATGCATGTTTTGCCCTGAAAGCATGAGCCCTATTAGGACAGGCGGAAAGGAATTTTGTTCACTGAGTGCCCCCACAGTAAGTCGTGAGTTTTAGGGCTAAGCCAAGTTGGCATGCAAAAGGGGTTGCTGTTGATCTTTTATACTAATTTTGGATTAATTGTGATCTACAGCACTGCGTAAACATGCTATCCTAGTGCTTTAGCTTCTCCACAGCTAAACATTAATCCTTCTTAATGCTCTAAGTCAACTTTTAGTCCTTAGCAGAATTTACCTTAATCTCTGGCTAGTAAGTTAACTGATTTACAAAACATAATTCATGAGCCCAGAATCTTAAGGATGTGTGAATAGAAGCAACCTACCTTTACAGAATTGACTGGACTGGATTCTTTAACTGCAACACAGTCTGGTGAAGGAGATGACCCCTAACTGTGCATCTTGGGAATCTAGCTGTTTTATTGCATTTTCATATAATAGGCCAAAAGCTGAACTTAAATTTGTTTAAGACTATTTGTTTGTGCATGTGCCGTCTGTGTGTGTGTGTGTGCATGTGCATGCGTGTGTATGATTGCTATTTGTAATTTTATAAGTATTGCTAATAGGAATCAATTATTTCTCTGCTTTGTATTTTTTCTCCTTATGCCTTTGCAACTAATGTAGTCAGTCATCTGAATTAGTGACAGATCTTTCTCCATGCCTAGGTACCATTTTATTTTATTTCCTAATTATTTAAACATGTGCATTATGGTCATGGAAGACTGCCCTGTATACCATGTCTGGTTTTAGTCTTTCAAATTGGAGTCTGACCATCAATATTAGCGATGACAACCTCAGATGGTTCTATAATGTAGTTTGGTTTTGAAATCATTCATGTTGCTTGGTTTTTTCATCTGAAACTTCCTTCTCTGTCGGGGTTTTCAGGGTTTTGTTCTCTCTTACTTCTGGCCAGCCAGGCACTTTTATATTTGGTGGTCTGCTCCAAGAAATCAGGGCTCTCTGATTTCTTGCATACTTCCCTCCTTTACTACGTTTCTCTCAAATTATTAAAGTTCGATATGTCAAACCTTTCCAAGTTGATGGGCAACATCTTGTATACAGTTTGTAAGTATAATTCTTCTTTATCAAATTCTGATTCCATAGACTTTTTTTTTTTTAATCAGGGAATTATAATAGCTTACATTGTCTCCCTTGTGCTTACAGAGATTTTGGTTTTGGTTGGGTCTTTCTATAGCCATCAGTGTAACTGTTGGGTCCCCATTGCTTATTCATGTATATGGTACACAGCCCAGAAATGGAGGCAAGCAAGTGGGAGGAGTAGCCCTATCACCTTTGTGGGGAGAACATGCACAGAATATTCTGCATTTAGGGACTTGTTCTTCGTCCTTAATATAGATCACTGTTTCTGAGCATGAATATTTCCTTTGGGTGATGTGGGTATGTGTAGGTGTTTGTGCATGGTTGTGCACTCACCTGCATGTCCTTGATTTGGTGTCACTTGCTGGATGAGCAAGGAGAACCCTCATTGTGTGCCTCACCCATGTGAGGAAGTGTTGGAGCAAGTGTTGTTGAGGAAGTATTGTGGTGTCTGAGGCCTATCCTGGATGTTCACAATAAATCCTGCCCCAGTCAGTGTGAGTTCAATTTAGACTTTGGAGGATGTACTTCCAGGGGTTATTTGTCACATAGATGGTCTAGTAATGGGAGGAAGAGCCCTGCTAGGGAAAGAGCAAATCCTGAGAGAGGGGGTGGGAATTGCCTAAAAGGATGTCCGTGAAGAATTAGGCTATGTGCCTCTGAAGTGGTTCTCTCTCCCCAGATGGTTGTCCCAAAGGTAGATGGGCAAGGCCAGGGATGGGGCAGGTCTACTGAGAGCCCTCTTTGGAATGATCTAGGATTCTTGCTGCTTTGTGCTTTTCTGGACTCCAAAGATAGTCCTATAAAACAGACTTTTTAACTACTTCTCCCCCCCCCCCAAATTTATTCTACTGTGATTCTCTTCAGTTAGTCTCCACATTTGGTAAATTGTGATACTTGATCCAGCCTTGAGGGAAAGTGATGGGATAAAGACATGGGGCAGTGAAGGGAGTCTGTGTGAGCAATCAGCATCGTGTCAAGAGATGCCACGATCCTCTGGTTCCAGGGGCCTGTGAGTGGTGGCAGGTATGCTCTGAAAAAGCAAGGCAGGGCAGTGATAGGAAATGTAGCAGCCAGCAAGGAGACTCAGGGGTGGACTTCATGCATTAAACAATTCCTTATTGAGTGCATATTGTAGGCTTGGCCCTGTTTTAGGTACGTGGGAGAACCCAACAAGGAACAAAGCAAAAATTCCTGATCTTGTGGGGCCTACATTCTAGTGGAGGATGGAATGGAACAGAAAATAAACAAGAGAAATGATAGAGAAATAAACTGTATGGTAAGTTAAAGGATAAGAAGGGTTTGGAACACAGAAAAACCAGAGCAGCATTAGGGAGATGGCAAGTGCTAAGGAGGCATGAGGATGAGATTTCAAATGGTTATCAGAGTGAGTCTCTTGAAATATCTGTAGGAAGAATGTTCCAGACAGAGGGAACAGCGAGTACAAATATCCCGAGGAGGGCATGAGCCCAGGTTTTTCTGAAGGGCAGAAAGAAACTGATGCCAAGATCATGAAGCAGGTGAAGGCAGAATGAGGAGAGCGGTCAGAGTTGGGAGCTTGTCCTATGGAGCTGATAGGCCTTTGCCACCACCTTGACTTTTATTTGGATTCAAATGGAGTGCCATTCGGGGAAGTGGTATGACTTGACTTAGGTGGTTTTTTTTGTTGAGAGTTGATTGCTAAGTGGTAAAGTTTGGAGCAGAGAGAACGTTAGAAGTTAATGCATGTTTCTGGCAAGAGCAGGATGTTGCAGTGATGGTGCTAGATGTGTTTTCCTGTCTATTGAAACATTTATTTCTTTAAATTTAGGTTTTCGAGATTGTGTGGAATGCTATTCTCAATTGTCTCAACTTCGTTCTTAGATACTAAGTAAAATATTGTTTATAGTTTCCATAAGTATTTGTTTGTTATTCTTTTTTGCCTTCCTGATTTACACATTATGATCTAAAGTGCATATTTCATTCAAATTCTACCCCTGGATTCTGCAGATGAATGGTTCCTATAATATTTTGTCTTAGTGGCTCAGAATTCTAAGGGAAAAAGTATCATTTATTGGTGATTTCTGGGTTGGGATAGTATCATAGGAAGCTTTAAAGTGAGGTAGGAGGAGGCAAATGGAGGCAACAAGAGAAATAAAAATGTTATCACAATGAAGATCTGAAAATAAAATATGGAAATCTGAAAATAGCAATGAATACAGATGTGCCTTGCTTTAAGATGATATGATATGTAGAAATTCAAAAGTTCAAGGCGGAATTTCTTTTTTTTAAATTTATTTTATTATGTTATGTTAGTCATCATACATTACATCATTAGTTTTTGATGTAGTGTTCCATGATTCATTGTTTGTGTATAACACCCATGCAGAACGTGCCCTCTTTAATACCCATCACCAGGCTAACCCATCCCCCCACCCCCCTCCCCTCTAGAACCCTCAGTTTGTTTCTTTGAGTCCATAGTCTCTCATGGTTTGTCTCCCCCTCCGATTTCCCCCCTTCATTCTTCCCCTCCTGCTATCTTCTTCTTCTTCTTCTTTTTTAAACATATAATGTATTATTTGTTTCAGAGGTACAGGTATGTGATTCATCAGTCTTACACAGTTCACAGCGCTCACCATAGCACAAGGCAGAATTTCTAATTTGACAAGAGAAAGATCAGAATGTCAAACCCTCTCACTTTTCAGGTGGGGAAATACGTGTCCAACGAAGTTAAGTGGCAGAGTTCAGCTGACAGCAGATTTCCTAACTCCGGGTGCTCCCCGCTGCTCTGTGCTGCTAGTCTATAAAGCGGGTGATTATGGGTCTTGTAAAACTGTTCCCCTTTGAACAGCTAGTTTCCCTAGTGATTTTAAGTATTTTACAGGCCATTAACTATGCATTAAAGGGAATGGTGGCTAGAGGGATGTCTGTCAAGCTCTTGCAAATATCAATGAATTTGAAACAAATAAGAATTTTTGAAATTAGAATTTTAGTTAGTGGAAAACATGATTTAATTTTATTTATTTATTTATTTTATTCTTATTTTTTAAAGATTTTATTTATTTATTTGACAGAGAGAGAGATAGCGAGAGCAGTAACACAAGCAGGGGGAATGGGAGAGGGAGAAGCAGGCTTCCTGCCGAGCAGGGAGCCCGATGTGGGACTCGATCCCAGGACTCTGGGATCATGACCTGAGCCGAAGGCAGACACTTAACAACTGAGCCACCCAGGCGCCCAACATGATTTAATTTTAAAACATCAATTAATAAGTAACTGATGCCATAAAGTTAAATATTTCCCTAACGGTTCACAAAGACTGGCAGTCATATTATACACACACACACACACACACACACACAAACACATCTATATGTTATAATATTGTAATATATTGTTACACATATATGTAACATATACACATATATTATGTAACTATATATAGTTACATATATAACATAACATATGTATATATTATGTTATATATATAACAATATAAATACATATATTACATATGTTATATATATATATATATATATATATATAACAACCAAGACTGAGCAAATTGAAGACAGAAGATAGAAGATTTGTTTTTGTGTTCTCTCTGCCCCTGGTACAGTGCCCTTGATATAGACTCATGAGTTGATTATTAAATTAAGTTCAGTTTAATATACAGAGAATCCTTCCCATACAGGAGCCCAATGGCAATCCCGCAAATGTGTTTACATGTTATATACAACTTGGCCAGGACTTTCCTTAATTATTCAAAAAATTGAAATGATTTGTTCTGGGTTATTTGCTCAAACCTCACAATCAGACAAGTAAGAATCACAAGTATTCTTCAGTAATTAGAGAATTCAAAGGGAAATGTCAACTTTTAATAGATGGATATATCAAGACCTTCAAATATATACCTATATATATTTATTTATCCTCACGAATGGTCTTCATCTTACTCCAAAATATTGGGGATAGTAAAAAGAAGTTTGAAAAACAGAATAGTGAAAAAGGGAAATAAGAAAGTATTAATATTTCTCAACAATATCCTTCCCCTTTTTATGTGTTTATACTTTTATAAACTCTGTATATTTGTATATAGAAAAGCAGTAGGCTGTAGCAGTTAAAACTATGGCTCTTGAACCTGACATTTAATCTTGGATTCCAGCTCTGCCATCTCTTCTTTGTGGGACCACAGACATTTAATTAACCTCTTTGTAAATAATATGTGATAACGGAACCTACCTACATCAGAAGGCTGTTGTGAGGACATTAACCCTTAAAACTTGTACACGTGGCAAACATTTACTAAAAATGTTAAAGTCAAAACTATATCTACTTCAAATATTTTTATCTGCCCTTTTATTTTAGGCAGATAAGCCAAAGCCAAAGTAAGCCTTAAGTACGTTTTTATGAGCTTTGGTAATAAACTTATAGTCATAAAGAAGCCATGGCTATCTATATTATTTTGGAATACACAAAAGGATATTCTGAAATGTAATAGTTGAATTGGAACAAGAGTTACACTAATTAAAAAAACTGCTCACATCCCTTTGCATTTCTATGTTCTTATCCAAAGATGAAGGGCTGGCTAGAAAGAATAGAAATAGTAAGGTACAGAGTTATTAAACTTCTAAAGATATGTATTTGAAAGAACTATTTAAAAATTTGTGCACTTATACAAAGGAATTCACAGACACAACCTAGGTCGCCAATTTAGGTCCTAGAACCACCAAATTTTAAAGCTGACAACAGGGAGCTAGAGGAGCAAAATTCCAATCTGTAGTTTTACAGATGTAGGAGCAAATATCCCAAGTGTTCTATGGCTTGGTTCTGCTCTTGGGGAGCACTTGTGTCCCTCCCCTGAGGTTTTCTTCCACTTGGAGGCACCTCCATCTGGGGCATTACTTCTGACTTTGCTCGACCCTTCCACTTGAGTAGGGTCAGGTGCTGTCCTAGTTTAAAACAACAGAAGATTATTCTTTCACAGTTCTGGGGGCCTGAAGTCAGAATCCAGGTGTCAGCATGGCCATGCTCCCTCCGAAGTCTCTGGGGGAAGGATCCTTCCTTGCCCCTTTCCAGCCTTTGGTGGCTCCAGTCATTCTATGACTTGTAGCTGCATAACTCTAAGCTTTACCTCTGTCTTCACATGGCTTTCTCCTTTTCTCTAATATAGACAGTTACCATTGAAATTAGCCTTCCTCCCCAACCCCCATTCACTATTTATCTTGAGATCATTAACTTAGTCACATTTGCAAAAGACCCCTTTTCCAAATAAAGTCACAGTCACAGGTTTTGAGGTTTTGGACATGGAGTTGGTTTTTTTGGGGGGGGCGCCATTTCACCCACTACAAGTATGCTTTCTATCTTCCAAGTTATTACAGACAATATGTTTGCCAGGTTTTCTGTCCCTGTATAATATAAGTGCCCTATTTTTCCAGTCTCCTAAGAGTCATTTTTTTTTTTAACTATTTTTCTAGCCTCCAGGAAGAGTTTCCTCTTGCTTTTTTGGCTTCTGCCCTCTATCTAATCCCAAAAATCAATGCCACATATTTTAGGCATTATTTATTTGGCAGTAGCCCTTTCCAGTGCACATTTCTGTGTGAGTTATAAATCAATTAGTTATTTACTGGGTATATCATTCCACAGCTTAACGACTTAAGACAGTAACTATCTTATTTGCTTAAAACATTGAAGGCCAACATATAGTCCTGGGTTCAGATAAATAGCTCTTCAGTTGATCTTGTCAGAATCCCTCACGATTGCCAGAATCAGATGGTGAGTAGGCTGGGGCAGAATAGTCTCAAATGGCCTCCCTCACAGATTTGGTGGTGGTGCTGGCTGGCTGCTGGACCTGTCTCTCTCTTCATGGTATCTCATACTCAGGGAAGATCCAGCTACCAATCCCAGGTCAAGATTCCCACCTGTATAGGATGGTGAAGAGCATCACAATCCCAATCATCAGAAGTAGGATTCCATTGACCTTAGGCCTTCTGCATCTTCTATGATTTTGGAGTCACCAAAAAGGACTCAACAGCAGGCCCTGGTTGGAACAGGTCTTACAGAAAGGAGAAGAAACACAGCAAGATCAGCGTCTGTAGTGCGAACTGGTGCCCCGTGGCCAGAGAGTCCCTCTGGGTAACCCATGCGGAGCTGTGGACTACATGCCTCTTGTTGCTAAGTGAAGACCTCATTCCCTCCCTCCGGAGTCAGGGTAGGGGACAGATATACCGGTGGGGCTGGCTGGGTGCCATAGAATGCATATGCTTAAGCAATACAACAAGTGCACTGTGTACCCAGAACATGGAAAAGTTTTTCCTGATAAGGAAGAAGAATCTGGAGCCAAGAGGCTGCTGGGTACCTGGCTTCAGTATGGGGGAATGTTCCAGGACCAGGGCAGTGGTTGGGCAATCCTAGAGAGGGACAGCAGGTCACGCAATGTCTGCTTCTCCAACACTAGACCGGGTTGCTTTACTTGTGGCAACATTTGAAGAGGGCAAGAATTAAAATGCCATACAAGCTGGGGTGTGTAGGTTCAGAACACACATAACATTACTTCTCCACATCTGTTGACCAAAGCCAGTAAAACACTAGCACAATTCCCCAGTGATGGGTGGAGAAGTGAGAAACCTCTCTTTCTGGGATCTTTCTGTCTGCAGAGAGCACACATTTTATTTTCTTTCTCAATTCTCTGTTTTATAGGAGCAGTGTCTGCTTGGAGAGGCTTGTAATTGTGCAGCATCAGTGGGAGGATAGATTCTTTTATTCAGAGGTTTAGGGTTATGAAGCCTAATTGTCTGCAGGCATATGTCACATTCCCTGTAGCAACCTTATAAGCAATGAAAGTGATGGGGCACCTGGGTGGCTCAGTCATTAAGCGTCTGCTTTCGGCTCATGTCATGATCTCTGGGTCCTGGGATGAAGCCCTGCAGCTGGGATTCCTGCTCAGTGAGGAGCCTGCTTATCTCTCTCCCTCTGCCCCCCCACCCCCACCACTTATATGCTCTCTCTCTCTCTCCAATAAATAAAATCTTAAAAAAAAGAAAGTGATATTGTGTCCTCCTTCTTCTTGAAGTATGTAGCTCTTTTTTAATTGGTTCAGAATTCATGCAGAGTATAGGGCGATCACTTACTGGGCTTCACATAAACTCAATGAATAAGCAAGCAGTAAGCGGCCAAGCAATACCTAGAGCACAGGTCTCTTGACACAAAGTGCAGTGTGGTTTTTTTACTCTATTACCTTGGTAAAGTAATATCCTGTACATATGCAAAAATCTAATACTCTCTGATTTGAGTCTAATATTCTGTGTAATGCAGAGATTCTTCTGGAAAATGCTAATAAAAATCTAAAATAATTCATATGATGAATAAATTCACTTCATGAGTGGGATGTTTGAACAAAATGATAATACAGATAATTATATGCAATATATACCGCACACATACTAGAAATGCCATACTTAAAAATATACATGCAGATAAGAAAAATATGCAGGAACTCAGCTACTCTCAGTTGACAAATGAAGCATGATAGAGTAGAGTAATAAGGTTGGTAAACCTCTAAATGATGTCAGCGTTTCATGCTGCTCTGTATAGGATATTAGCCACAGACATTTGTGTTATTTATTGCTATCATTATGCATTTTTTTTTATTCATGGCAACTTCTCAGAAACCATATTGTTAGTTCAGATGATGAAAGATACTATTTTAGGTTTTGTCTAAAGCATCTTAGTGGTATTTTAACTATATATAGGACCTGATACTATTTCAGACTTTGTCTTGCAGTATCTATGCTTATTAAGGTTGCAATTAACACTGATATATTCTTTTAACTTCAGATACATTCATAATATTGCAATAAAAATACTGCTATATACTAAAGGGGGATACCTCTCTTTTAGACTTTGGTTTTCAAATGAATTATACCTTTAAGAATAAAAAATGAAAAAAAAAATCTTTTTTACCTTGCTCCAAATGTTTGAAGGCAGTGATGGACTGTGTAACACGTGACTATGTGACTTTGTTTTTCTATGTATCTCATTTAGACATTAGGCCTCACAAGTCTAGCAGATTTAAAGCAAATCCATGGGACATGAGACAGCATGAATGAAAGAGTAATTATATCAGAACAGCAATTCTGCTCCTCTCTTTTGTTATTGTCGTTATAATGATTTCTGCATTGGAAATCTTCGAAGTGCAAGAATGTGGCCAAACAATCCTTTTCAGTATAAGGATTTAAGGACTTGTATATTTACACACACGTGCGCCCGCAGACATGCACATGCACACACACATTCTTGTGTGATACTGAGTGAATATTTAAATCATCTGAGTTGTTCTCTTGGCTAAAAAAAAAAAAAAAAAAAAAAATTTTCTTGAGGCCAAGGTAATGAGTTCAAATTGCAACTGGTCAAGAGAATTTTGCATGGAAAAGGACTTGGTTCCAAAGCCATGGATTGCCTCCTTCGTCCCATTCTGTCACCCAGCATTTTCACTATTTTATACATCACGTTGAGCAGGCTGAGAGTTTCATGCAAGCCCGTCAGTGGGACTGCCCTGACCCCTCAGCAAAAGACAGAATTGGTCAGTCACCAGCCTTCTCTTTGCATGGTTTTCATGCTTGCTTTGCCGATGCAAGATTGAAGAAAATCACAAAAATAATACCTACTTTTAAGCCACTGGTTTTGGGAATTTATTCTGAGAAGAAAGACTTCAGATCAAAATATCTATGATACAAAGGGCCAAAGGGAGGCTTAAAGAAACAAACCTGGCTTTTATTCTAAAAATTTTTTTTTCTTCTCTTCTTTACATTTTTATTTTGTCTCATTCATCTTCTAGCAAAAATTCTAATTGAGAAGCAACATATAATTAGAAGCTTTCATAAAAATTCATGTGGCCTTGAAGTTTCAAGACCAGTGAAAAGCTTCCTTTAGGTATTAATGATGCAGATATACATAGTAGTGAACTTTTAAGCCAAACCACATGCAAATAAGTAAATATAAATAAAAATTATTATGGCTTCTGAATTTAGCTGTTTTTAAAATTTCCTCAAAGCTGTTAAGATCAGATATGCTTAATTAGTGAGTTCTTTCAGTATGTTCACCTGATAAATGGCATGCACCAAATAAATTCAGTAGAAAGATGCGTTAAACCTTTTATAAATAGAGCATAAAATAATTTTAGGCTTGTGTTTTTGTAGATCCACACATATTACTGAACTCATTTTCCCTGAAAGTCCTTTTTCTCAGTTTAATGCAGGCGAGAAATTCTTACAGAGGCAAGAGGTGAAAGGTGGCACTTAAGTTTTTGCTATCTTGAATGTTCATTAGATAAATTTTATCTTTTTCAAGTTAATATTATGTCTTTTCTAGAAAATTGGGATTGAACATCAAGTTCAATGTTTGAGGTTGTCCCTGATACCTGGGATGTTTAGTAGCCCTGGTTAATTCCTTGATCAGGGCAAGTGTTTGCAGGGAAAAAAGACACACTGATTGAGAAGCGCCCCCATGACCCTCGATGAGCCTAGTCCAAGTGGGTCAGAACTCTGAACTAATTAAGAAAATTACTGGGGCGCCTGGGTGGCTCAGTTGGTTAAGCAACTGCCTTCGGCTCGGGTCATGATCCTGGAGTCCCGGGATCGAGTCCCGCATCGGGCTCCCTGCTCGGCAGGGAGTCTGCTTCTCCCTCTGACCTTCCCCTCTCATGCTCTCTGTCTCCCATTCTCTCTCTCAGATAAAAAAAAAAAAAAAAAAAAAAAAAAAAATCTTAAAAAAAAAAAAAAGAAAATTACTTCAAAAAATGGGGCTAAAATTTGTTCTAAAAGTGAAATAATTCTGGGAGCTAGAAGTTTTCCTCTTAAGCTTCCTGAAGACATTAAGCTTGCCAGGGCATTTCCCTAAAAGGGGGATTGCTTTTCCTTTTTTGTTAACAGCAGATCCATGAGAAAGCTTACTGTTTTTGCATAAAAATCCACGGAGAAGGGAAACTGAAAATAAACGTAATGCCACTGTTGGTTGGGCTGATGGCCACAATACTGCCTACATTTCAGAATTTGGAATCTTGAAGCACAATCAGGTTAAATACATGGCTCTCAGAAAACAATAAAGAAAGATAATGAGACAGCATAAGAACTCATGAAGATTTTAGCTTTAGTCATATGCTTGGGGTAGGAATCTATACTATTCTAATGTAATTTATGCCTTTCTTTTATATTTTTGCAGTCATCATAAATTTTGTTTTATGACGTCCAACTCCAGATTCTTTACTTGTTGTAAACTGGAAATTTATATGGGCATGTATGTAATTTAGAGAGACAGAGCTTCTTTCCAAGAGTGTTCTTCAAAGTGGGTCTATGTACCCTGACAGCGCTAGGCGCATATGCTGATCTTCAGGGTCATCTCCTCCTCCTCTTCGTGGCAGAATACTTGTAACCTGTGGGGAGAGTCCTGGGTGCTATTAGAGTGGAGGCGGCCAGTTATGTCTATTTTAGTCTATGTATTTTATCCGATCCTCCTGAAAATTGTTTCTATGACAAAGCCTACTGGTCTCTCCTCGACAAAGTGAGGAGAACTTGAATTTTAAGGACGACACATGTTCATATTTTTCAAACAAATCCTAGATAGCCGGGGGTCGACAGAGGTGATAAGAGATGTCTGGTGATTAGCACCAGACACTGATGTTAAGTGTTGAGTGCATCTCAGGAGCACACAGCTTTAATGACATGATCTCTACGTCTTAGTAGTTATGTTTACACCGGATAGGTGAAAAAAAATCTTTATTTTGATGTATAGGGAAATGAGGGTCAAAAGAATTCAGTGACTTTGTAGAGGTATGTGGCAGCTCAGGATTATATGTGAGATCTTCTACTAAGTTCCTTAAATCTGTGAGTGTTATTTTAATATCTGAATTCTAGTTATATTCCCAGATGAGCTATGCACACAGAAAATAGAGATGCCTACGTGTGCAATTTATTGTTAAAGAACTCATTTACAGAAGTAATTGAATAAATCATTTAATTAGTGGGAGACAGAAATTAGATCATTTAAATGTTTTAGCAGTTACCAGTGATTAATTCCAAGTTCTGCAGAAAATTCCCTCAATCATCTCCAAAAAACCAACCCTACTTATACCTTAGGTTTCTTAATCATATTTTTCAAGAATCATTGGTTAGTGGGAGGAAAACCTGTGTTTATTTAAGTCCCAAGGTTTAGCATCCATTGACCCACATTCCCCATCATTTATCCTGAGCATGGTGGCCTATAAACAGACTAAAAACAAATAACATACACTGTTATTCTGCAAATGAACGTCGTCTAATAACTGTAGGAGCTTACTGGAAAGAACGAGAAGTCTGAGTCCAGATCTGGTTCTTGTACTGACTTGACATTGTCTCTTGGATGTTTCAGGGACACCTCAAAATCAGCATGTGTGAGGCTGCACTCATGATCTTCTCTCAGACCCGGGCATCTTTCAGTGTCCACCCAGTTCTGCAGCTCAGAAACTAAAAGTCATCCTTTATACTTCCATTTTCTTAACCCTACCCCTCCATCCAATCCATCACTTGATCTTGTGGATTTTACCCCCGTAATGTCTCAAATCTGTTTTATCTCCATCTCAGGCCGCCTCCACCCTCGTCCAGGATGCCATTGTCTCTTGCCTGAACTCATGTCTTCTAATCAGCCTGTGAGCAATCACTCCTTGTGTACACTTCAGCAGAGTGACCTATTCAAAGTGAAAATCTAATTGGACCACCTTCCTGCATAAACCTTGTTACTTATCTTCAGATAACTGGGGGTCGGGCAGAGACCTCAAGCAGAACTGTGAGGCACCAAATGCTTTGGCTACTACTCAACCCCTCGGGCCCACGATTCCCCAGTCTCCCTCTCTGCTACAGCCAAATGAAATCACCTTTCTTTTGCTCAATCATATTTCCCTGCCACAGGGCCTTTGCACTGGCTTTCCCCACAACCTGGGACACTCTCCATTTTCTTCTTTGCCCTGTTAATGCCAACTCATTTTGTTTAGGTCTCAGCTTGCCTCCCTGATGTCACTAGGTCAGATCTCCCACTCAGAGACTTTCATTGCCCCCTTCGTATCAGTTGTTTTGGTAGCACTGTGAAATATGTTGGTGTGGTCAATTACTATAGTAATAATGGCAGTCACTCCTCCCTCCTCCCCCACTCTAGACTGTAAGTTTTATAAGATTGGAGACAGGGTCTGTGTTTCTTTATCAGTATGTTTCTAGTACTGATTAACATGCTGAGTGCTTGTAGTTGCTTGATAATATTTACTGAAAGAATGAGTAGATGATCCTTCTATATTTCTGGATAACTTACTAACTAGTCGTGTCATGGTATCCTTATCTCTAAGATGGAGGAATATTTAATATTTTTTAAAGGTCCTTTCAGAGTTTTTTTTTTTTCTAATTGCATCCCAAATATGGCTAATTTGAAATTAATATGTGAATTAGTTTGGAAAACCCATTCAGCCTCACTCATTGTACCAATCCATAACTATTGAATTGAGGGGGGTCCAGGTAGAGTGCAAAGAGGAGAGAAAGGGGAATGTGAGGGGAGGAGAGGTGCGAGAAGATAAATAAATGTAAAAATCCGAGAGGAAAGCAAAGAAATGAGAAGTGAGGTATAGTGAAAAATGGGTAAAACCAGCAAAGTGTCATCTTTTTCTTTATTCACATTATTAAGGAGTAATGGTAGAGAAGGAAAGTTTCAACCTTCACACAGGCCAGTGTTTTCAGGCTTGCATGCTCTTCCTCTGCAACACACACACATACACACACGCACATGTGCACACACACAAATGCACACATAGACAGACACAGAGTGAGTGTTGTCTGGCTATGTGCTGGACTGAATTAGTGAGTTAATAGAGGATTTGTGATCTGAACTCAGATCCTTGCTGTTCCTTTTCTAAAAATCTCTGTACATCCTTTGGGGTAATAAGCTTAAAGTATATTTGAGCTGTCATTTAAAAAATTGTAGTCTATAAGGAAATTAAGGGAGAGGGGAAAAAAGAGAGAGAGGGAGAGAAATCTGGATTGCATTTCCCTGACCCATAAGGGATTTTCCTAAGAAAACAGCCTTTAATGTAAACAACCTCTATTTTTCATGTTGTCTTTTAAAATAATGATTCTGTAAATAGCTTACTTTTCCAAAAATGAACAAATTGGATTCCTAAGGTCCCTGCCATCAGAGCCTTGGTTCAGATTCAGCCAAATATAAAATCCTCCAAACTTTTGATATTCTTTTGCTCACTGCAGTTTTTCAAAAGGTAGATGACTAGGAAATGCACTTTCGTTCTCCGCTTAGTGCTTGAGCATTAGTTTGACTTTAATAGGCTGGGATGATTTCAGCTTATAAATCTTCAACTGGAGGATAAAGTTCAAGTAGATAAAATCAAACAGATGTTGGTGGGAGGATTTCTTCATGACCCATAAAAGTGCTATCATCAAAGCCGAGAATCATTTGTTTTGAATTATTACACTGTTATCAAAAGGCCTGTAGCAGTCTGTTTGTTGAGGAATTGGATCTGTTTATCTGAAAACAGAACAAAGATGCCATGCTAAGGCGTTCCTGGGAAAGTGTGGTTCAGGACGCGGTGGGGTAGCTCAGAGACATTTTGATTGACACTTGTCAGCAAACATGGTAATCAGACACGTCATTCTTGAAGTGGTATGGAAGTGCCCTGTGTTAACCAGAACTTGGCCAAAGGCAGGGTGGGAAGGAAACCCTAAGTAAAACAACAAAAAAAAGCTCATTCCTAAGTGCATAATTAGCTTTTAGTGGGGGGGGGGGCGGATAATTAATCTACTAAATATTTAAATGAATGGTTAGTAAATGATCCAGGGGTGCTCACCCAGGAGCAGTTGTCCTGAAACTGGTTTCGGCACATAGACCACGTCCCTACTAATTAAGTAGGAACAGATCACACCTGTTGATGCCGATAGAGCATGGGCTGGCCCATGCTTTGTAAAGAGACTCTCTGAAATGTCTTTAGTCATTCTACTAAGTTGGTTTATAGGACCAGACATGTTTCAGTGTGGGAGTACTCTAGGGCAATGCAGAAATTCAGAATATTAAAATATAACATGAAGAAATGACTCTCTTAAAGCCGAAGGTGATCATGAGGCCCCAGGGTGAAAACTATGGAGGTCAGAGTTCTGTTTATTTATTTATTTTTTAAAGATTTTATTTATTCATTTGAGAGAGAATGAGATAGAGAGAGCATGAGAGGGTGGAGGGTCAGCGGGAGAAGCAGACCCCCCCCCCTGCTGAGCAGGGAGCCCGATGTGGGACTCGATCCCGGGACTCCAGGATCGTGACTGGAGCCGAAGGCAGTTGCTTAACCAACTGAGCCACCCAGGCACCCCGGTCAGAGTTCTTTTTAAAATGGATACATTCAGAACACCTCCCTTCAGTTGTTGAAGGTGTTAGATATGTACTGATTGTGCTAGTAGTGGGACCAGATGAGTAAGGCGTTTTCTCCTTCACTAATATTAACCGCCCCTTTTGAACTTCGCAGACCCTCTATAATCTGGCCCCGTCGAACCTAACTTTTCTTCACTCCAGCATTTAAAACGTGCTCTGCTCTGTCTGGTTCTTTTGCTTTGATAGCTGTTATCAATTTCAAGTGCCTTGTCTTCCCCTCTCATATCTGGCTCTCTATGGTCCTCTGCCTTGTAATTCTTTTTTTTTTTTCTTTTTTGCTACAAAAGTTCTTTTGAGACTTTGATAAAAGCTATAACCATTTCTCAGAAAACACAATTATATTTAAATTTTGCATGCAATCATAGGGCATTCAAAGATCTTCTGAAGTCATTTTTGGTTTCCATCCCCACCCCTGAGGATATGAGCCTCTGATAAATCCTTTAAGACACAGCAAAAGCCCTATTTCTCCATGAAACTAAACTATTGTAATGCATAGTCTGGACTGTTTTGTACAACACTTAATGAAAAGGGCCTCAGTTGGATTTAAGAGGCTGGGTTCTAGCCTTGTTCTCCGCTCGCTCTGTAACTCTAGGACCCAGCCTCTCTGGAATTTCCTCCACCATAAATTAAGGGACTAAGCTTTCATTTGCTCTAAAAAGTTTGATTCATGGCTTGTTCTTAATGTTCTAAGTAGATTGTAAACTCTTTGTGGGAAAGAGCCGTATCTTACCAGTTCTCTCTTTATTGTAGATTATCTAACATAATAGTCACTTCTAGAAATTAACCAGGAAATACTGATATACCACTACATACTTACAAGAAAATAAAGCAAGCAGCATACTACCTAGCTTTTTCTCTAATCTGAAATTTCTTTGTGCCTAATACAGATGCAAAGAAATTTTAACTTAAATAAAAAATCGTGTGATGTCCCATTTGCTTTGTTTTTTGCACTGTACCTCTTTCCTCTGAACGTTGTCTACAATGTCTACAATGCTGTATTAATGAAGAATCTTGGTTCTCATTCCTAAAAATTATTTTTCTTTTTGTATAGAAGTCATTTGAGTGGATATATAATCATACCACATGAAATATTTCACATCCGCTTCCGCATAAATCTTTGCCAAACCCATTTGATCGCAAACATGCAATGCTTTCCCTATATTTTCTTTTTTCAAAGAACTAAGAAACACTATAAATGGGAAGGTATTCCATGATGGGAACATGCTTGGATGGACATGCCATCACAGGCCTGCAGTGTCCTCAAGAGAATGCCTGGTCCATCTGATGCTCCAGAAAGGGACACATTTAAACAGACGATAGATGTCCTCTGATACCTGGTTGCTCTGGTGGTGGGGATGTGAGGTGGTGGTTGTGACATCTCTAGCAAGCTATTCTAACAATCTGGGAGTTTCACAGTGAAAGTTACATGCTTAACATTGCCCTTATCATTAGGGAGCATCCAAAGGTCTTTCTCTTCCCCTCTTCTTCTCCCAAAGACATCCCTCAAGGAAAAGGAGATTTGATATGAATCAGAGATTCAAGGGGTGACCTTAATGGCAGAAGGTTTCTGTAGGAGAAATAAAGATATTTAACTAGAATTAATTAAATTAGGACAAAGGCTTGTCTCTCTTCCTTTTTTTGTTCCCTCTCTTTGATTGCCAGTGTTTGGGATTATACCTCTCCACTTGGCCCACGTGTTAGATGGGCCCTGCGTGTGTCCCACTTCCACCCCTATTTCCCCATCTCTCTCCCAACACACACACACACACATACACCCACCCACTTGTGATTAGGTGGAGTTCAAATAAAGAACATGTAGTGAGAAATTTAGCTAGGGTGTCCTCCTGATTTTGTTAGGTTCGGGTTCCTTGTGTATTTCCTACTCATCTCCCTCCAGGGCCAAGATCAGGGTATATATAAACTTAGAGGAAAGGAAGCAAAGGGGCAGACTGTGGAAGCCTCAGGCTCAAAGGATTAAAGATTCTGTAGCAGACTTTCGACAGAACCAAGTTGGCCAGCATTAAGATTAGCAGGAAGTTGTGACAAAAACCAACTAGTTTAAAAAAAAAAAAAGACAGACAGAAAGAAGGAAAGAAGGAAGGAAGGAAGGAGGGAGGGAGAATGGGAAGGAAGGAAGGAAGGGAGGGAAGAAGGAAGGAAAATATTTATTTACCTGTTGTGTTCTCAGTGTAAATAATTAAAAACCTAACATAATGGTTGGTGATAGACTTGTGAAAAATTATTCTAATTTCTTATCCCCTGCAAAGACCATTGACATTAAACTTACAACAAAACAAATACTTTCAGAACTCTGGCCATACCCAGGACAACGCCTGTTTTGTTTGGCCTGCACAGTAGGTTTTATTTTGATTCTTTTTTTAAATTGCCAACATTTAAAACATGGAAAATTTCCATTAAAAATTTGACTTTCAGAATTCTCTTAAAAGATGGGAAGTTCTAGCAAATATGGGTCTAACTTCCCACAGGGTGCACTCATCTGGAGCTCCTTAGCAGCTGACCATGTAGATAAGGAATGCATTCTCCGGTTTGCAGCAACTGGTATCATTCCTTAGTGCTTAGAGCCTAGCATCACACTTATTTAGAGTACTTGCCCATCACTGTTGGCATTTGAAGATGCCAATAGTGCTTTTAAATGTCCCCAGGTAAAGTCTAGTAATACATATTCTTCAGTCAGAAAAGTTCTATAACAGAGTTATATAGTAAAAACCATCCTACACAAAAGCCTTCATTTTTATGAAGACATGTTACCAAGCAGTCATTTCTTTCCAGGCAAAATAACTCTTTCTATTCAATAATTATTTTCTAGAGTTTTAACCATTTTTACTGTTTTTCAAACTACTTTGAAAATCTACAGAAAGCCAAATCTGTAAAATTTTAAAGCCATATAAATATGGACCTCTTTCGGGGCACCTGGGAGGCTCAGTCTGACTTAATCACAGGTCATGATCTCAGGGTTCTGGGATCGAGCCCCACGTCTGGCTCCCTGCTTAGGGGAGGAGTCTGCTTGTCCCTCTCCCGGTGGCTCTCCCTCTGCTTGTGCTCTCTCTCTCTCTCAAATAAATAAATAAATAAAATTTAAAAATATATATGAACTTCTCTCTGTTTATGTCAGGAAAAGGTTTGGGAGAAGAGCACTTTTTAGGGACTCTTTAGTATCCAATGGCTCTAGCACAATTCTGAGTAGTGTTAAGTTTTTTATATAAGATGTTTTGCAGGGCACCTGGGTGGCTCAGTTGGGTAAGCATCTGTCTTTGGCTCAGGTCATGATCTCAGGGTCCTGGGATTAAGCCCCTGCATTGGGTCCCCTGCTCAGTGGGGAGTCTGCTTCTCCCTCTTCCTCTGCACCTCCCTTTTCCCCTGCTTGTGCTCTCTTCCTCTCTCTCAAATAATTAAATAAAATCTTTAAAAAAAATGTTTTGGTATTTTTTTTATTTGACTAAAATTTGTAGACTCTCTTAGTTCTCTTTGGAGTCTATCTGCATCCATCCATCCATCCATCCTTCCATTGGTCTTTCCATCCTTCCCTTTCTCTACTTACCTACCTATAAATGGCCACAACTAAGAAAGGAGATCATGAATTTTAATAAGTAGGGAAGCCAGGTTCCTCTTCCCCTTTCTCCTTCTCCTTCCACCCCCTCTTCCTCTTCCTTCTTTAGGTTCATTCTTTCACTTACCTATTTAACAATTATTTATCTAAGGAGTCTCTATTTTATATCAGACACTGTGTTAGGTACTAAAGGATTAAATAAATATGAGTCATAATTTCAGATGTCAAGATTCACCATTTTACAGAAAAAAGAAATGAAAGCTGTAGCCAAATAGTTGGTCTAAGGTTGTATAATTAATTAATGTAGAGCAAGGATTTGAACATTAGTCTATGGGATGTGGAAGTCCGTGTTTTTTCTCTTCCACTGCTTCCCTTTCTAAGCATCAGATAATCACAGGTAATCAGCCATAAATAAACATGACTTATAAGATGTAATTCGACCATGATTTTGACTTCCCTCACGTCCCAGTTCTTGGATGTGAACTCTGCCAGATTCTATGACTTTTTTGGTCACTCTTAAATAAAGTACAATAGTCATTTTAAATCTCAAGCAAAATCTCAATTCAGAAATCAGAATGCGGGGTGCCTGGGTGGCTCAGTTGGTTAAGCGACTGCCTTCGGCTCAGGTCATGATCCTGGAGTCCCGGGATCGAGTCCCACATCGGGCTCCCTGCTCGGCGGGGAGTCTGCTTCTCCCTCTGACCCTCCCCCCTCTCATGCTCTCTCTCTCTCATTCTCTCTGTCTCAAATAAATAAATAAAAAATCTTAAAAAAAAAAAGAAATCAGAATGCTACATGGATTATATGAATCAACAAACCCTTCTCCCTCCCTCCCCTCTCTCCTCCTCTGTGTCCTTTTGCTCCTGTCTCTCTCCATCCTCCAGCACATAGCTGTCTGCATTCTTCAGTCTTGCCTGTGGGTGCTTTTATAGGTTTCAAGAAAGTCTCCTCTTCTGGGCCCTTTGAACTGTGAGTGCCTGTACTCATCTAGCAAGTATCTCTGCTCTCCCAGAAGTATGATATTAAATAGCAGATAAAGAGCACCATCCTAAGTTGAAAGAAAGAGACCGTGGAAGAAAGAAAAACAAATATATTTTCACATCTTCAAGAGTAGTTTTTCCTGCTTTTTGAACAAGGGGCTCTGCATTTTTATTTTTCACGATTGCCTGCAAATTAAGTACCTTGCCTTGTGTTGAGACCAGACAGGGAATGGCCAGAGTAGAAGCTGTGAGAACACCCTTAGACAGGGTATTAAATCAGGCCCAGGATGATAGTGCCTTGGACCGTAATGGAAGCAGCAAAATTGGTGAGAATAGGATTTTCTTGTCTCTTCATGTCTACAGATATGGCAATTCAGATAATTCTTAATTCCAAAAGAAGAGTAAAAAAAAAATCCTATGGACAAATTGGATAGAACAGGCATAGCCAACTTTTTTTTTTTTTTTAAGATTTTATTTATTTGTTTGACAGAGAGAGAGAGAGCGAGAGAAGGAACACAAGCAGGGGGAGAGGGAGAGGGAGAAGCAGGCTTCCCGAGGAGCAGGGAGCCCGATGTGGGGCTCGATCCCAGGACCCTGGGATCATGACCTGAGCTGAAGGCAGACGCTCAACGACTGAGCCACCCAGGTGCCCCGGGAATAGCCAACCTAATGTAAAAACACTTCCTAAAACACTTTTCTGCCAAATCACAGTAGAAATTTCACTTAGTAGGTGCCCTTTATTCAGCAAATCCTTGATGTCATGCTTTGTTATGGTTGACAGTGGCATTTCTTTGTAATGGATGGTAAATTCATATAAAAATGTAGATTGAACACACCTGTGAATAACTCTCCTAAGTGCAATACAAACTGCCCTGAATTAAATGTTATGTATGCATTTTTTTAAAATTTAATTCCATCATAAAGGAGACCTAAAGGCATTTGTGGATTTTAGAAAAGCTCATTATTTGGCTGGGTAAGAATCCAATTGTCACCATCATATGTCCACTGTTGTGATTCTAAACATCATTCAGTCTTTTAGGGATGAAATACACTGGGTTTCTTTTTTTCTCATCTGAGATGTCACGATCCACCCCAAACCCAAACTGGTTTGGGGCATGGGCTCAGGCACTCTTCACCTGGACGTTTCCCATGGGATCCTTTTTCTTGTGTGGCAAGTCCGTTTTTACCATCAGGAGATAACTGCTGTTGAAGAAGAGGGAACGTGCTGAAGAGGTAGTGAAACAAAGCAGGGGTTAAGCAGAGACTACCCCCAAGTAAAGTAATTGTGTCCCTGCATTTTGGCCGGATCAAGAATTACAGTCGCGGTAATTAGCAGTGCATTTTTGTATTATGACATGGATGCCCATGACTTCCTTTCTTTTTTCTTTTCTTTCTTTTTTTTTTTTTTTTTCCTTTTCTTCCCTGAGACTTGTCCTAAGGAGAAAGCCAAGGGGGAAAATGAAGTGAGAATTAGATTAAAGCTGCCTTGCCCTGCTGAATGCTGAGCCTACATGAGCTGCTGGATCAAGGGCCAGTCCTGGAAAAGCTTTACTACAGTTGCTAAAAGTAAGCACGGCATCAGAATTTTGTCCTTCCCCAATGCTATCTGCTTTTAGTAAGGGTCACTGGTGGTGGTGGGGCCTCCCTGAAAAATCAAGGATAAAGAATAAATAACTGTAAGCCTTACTGGCTCAAACAAATTATTTTCCGGTTGGCAGACAGAGTGCTAAGTGAGAGGCAGTGAGCTTGAACCAGAGAGTCTTGATTGGTGATCAGTGCCTGCCCTTCTCTGTGTCTGAAAAACTTCCAACCAAGAAACACATTATTAAGGTTGAGTAACACTCCTTGAGCACACAGAAAGCACATAGAAAAGACATTTAAACACCGAGGGAAAAAAACCATGCAGCTGTCCAAATTTTTGTGTGTTCTTGGTGTGGGAGTTGGAAGATGTATCTTGGACAAGTTTATTACTTTTAATATGGAAGAAATATTTTATACAACTCGGTTATTGAATCATGAGTCTCTTCTCATTAGTGGTATAAAATTTGATATGTCTTTTGTTCACCACACACTTTTAAAATTTGGCAAATTCTAGACAGGCAACCTCAAACCAGCTTTTTTCCTTTTTTTACTGGGATTTCTTTTACTACACTTGTCATGCAAATGTTTGAACTATTTTATTGAAATGCTGCATGTTCTATGGTGGCTTTATATATTCCAAGCAACTATTATCCTTAAACATATGAAATTCAAGGACAGAAAAAAACCCAGCCCTTCAAGCTGAATTTCCATTTGTGGATGGCAACACATATAAACAAAATGTCCATTCCTCGTGCTGTTGGCAGCCACGGCCAACCTGTCAAAAAAGTACTGTGACTATTTCTCATTTTCTAGGGGGAGTGCTGAAAACTTACAATCTCTTTGGGAATCTCTATTTTCTCCATGAAGCTATAAGGGAAGCCATTTTATGTAGTTTTAATTAGAAGCTATTTTGAACGTTGAAAGTTCTTTCCCATCACGTAAAATGAGAGGAGACGTTGAAAAATATCTCTGGTTGCTCTAAACAATGGTAAATCAACTTTACTGAAATTTTGTTTAGCTAAAAACGGCACATAAAACTGAACTACTTATAATGGAATAAGAACATCAATAACACCAAGAACAGTATCACTTGCTTTTTGAGTGTTTACTATGCACTGGGCACTGTTCTATGTACTTCCCACGCATTAAAGTTACATTTAACTTTCTCTCCAGTTTGTGAAGAAAATAATACTGCTTTATCATCCTCATTATGAAGCATAGACAGGTTAAAAAACTGATCCTAAGTTAAGAAATTGTTCCTAGGTCATACTGCTAGTCTCTTTGTCCATTCGGGCTGCTGTAACAAAATACCATAAACTTGGGAGCTTATAAACAACAGGAATGTATTTCTCACAGTAGTAGAGGCCAGGAAGTCCAAGGTCACTTCACCAGCAGATTCAATGTCAGAAGAGGGCTGGTTTCCTGGTTCATCCACAGCTATTTTCTCATTATTACCTCCCATAGCAGAAGGATGGGGGAGCTCTCTGGCATTTCTTTTACAAGGGCACTCAGAACGCAACTCCCAGAGGCCTCCCAAAGGCTTCTTCTCCTAATACTATGATGTTGTGGATTAGGTTGCAACATTCGAATTTTGGAGGAACACACACCTTCGGTCCTATAGCAGCTTGTACGTGCAGCACACACACGGAGCCCAGATCCACATACGTAAGCATTAGGCAACATGTAGTTATAGATTTCATTCCAAATGATTAATTTCCACATTTCCTAAAGTTTAACAATTCTGAAAATAAGCGTTATTGGCATTATTTTCTTTTAGATGTGATTGTAATTAGAATTTCGAACTAATTGTAATAAGATCCACTCCTCCAAATTTCTAAAAAGTGTCTTTTTGGGTGATAAGGAAATATGTCTCTTCTATTAACTCTTTAAAAATGGCCAAGAGTGAACATTTAGCCACACAGGATCAAAATGATGGGCCATTTTTCAGATAAGCTCATTTTTTGTTGTTGTCATCTTTCATCTACAGAAGACATAACATGATATCTGTACATTTGAATCTATACCTGTATCTTTCCATCATCTGTCTGCAATAGAGGAAACAGGGGATTGCAGTTAAAGAGAGATGAGAGGGCTGAGAGCTGTGAACTGTGTGTGGAGAACATTTGGTCCAGATCGGATCAGGTCATAAAGGTCCAAGGAGAGTTTTCTTTAAGAAGATGAATATCTAATGCTCTTAAACATCTTGACCATTGACAGAATTGAATTTTAACTAACAAGGAGTACTAGAAAAGTACCAAAACACTAGGTAAATTAAACAATAAGACAACCCTGAACTCCAGGGAAGGTAGAATATTGTGCAGAAAATTCAAAGAGATCATAGTATGTCAATGTTTCAGTTGTGGAAATAGTTTTATAGAGTCACAATGTACCCAGCATAGTTTTCTAGCCAACAATTACGGTATAAAATATTGGGATGATGGAGCATAGGTAGTATACATCTGTGGCTTATTAGGTGGGGAAGAGGTATTGGTGGCAAAAAAAAAAAAAAAAAAATTGCAAATCATAAGCTCCCAAGTGGGAAATCAATTGATGATGCCCATAGCTGAAAAGCCACAGTAAGAAGAGAATATTAGTTAGAGATAAGAAGGTATTTGCCCAAATAATCAACTAAAAGAGTTGAGAAGGGCTCCCTCTGAGATGAAAAAAAATTGAGAAAGGAGGGGCACCTGGGTGGCTCAGTTGGTTAAGCATCTGCCTTTGGCTCAGGTCATGATCTCAGGGTCCTGGATCCAGCCCCGCATTGGGCTCCCTGCTCCACGGGGAGCCCGCTTCTCCCTCTTCCTTTGTCCATCTTGTGCTCTCTCTGTCTCTCTCTGTCAAATAAATAAATAAAATCTTTAAAAAAAATGGGAAAGGAGAGCAAGAGACTGCTGTTTTTTTGTTTTTGTCTTCTTAGCACTACTTGACACTTAATGCATATGTACAACTGTTCAAAAAAATTAAAAAAAATATTAATTTAAATCATATTGCAATCTGCATGATATAGCAAAGCTTTTATATTTAATTTTCCATGCTGTCTTTGCTCTTCACTGATGTCTAAAAAATGATCTATGTCAGCCTTCAGAGACATTTTTACCATAGAGAAAACATTTGGGAAAATATGTGCATAATAGTAATTATATTTGGAGAATGTGTAAGTAGGAGTTCACTTTCCTCAAAATCATGGAGCTTTAGAGCAGAAAGTGACCTTGAAAGATCATCTTATCTAATTCCTTCTTTTAACTGATAAACAATATGAACCTTGACTTAGGTAATGAGGTCAAGTGAAGCATGTTCTTTAACCTCATTCATTTGTGTAAGAACAAATATGTTTTATTGACATAAGAATGTTTAAATAATATAATAGTTTGGAGGCAAAATATACATTAAAATATAGATTTAAATCTGTGTTTATGGTGTCAAAAATAGACAAAAGATGTTTTCCTTGCCTAATGTTTCCAAGTGTTGCCTTTTGCAATGAGTCCATTTTTAAAAAATAATTTTTATGCTTGAATCCAAATGATTAAATAAGGGAGAAAGTTTCAGGTTATTTTGAAGCACTATTCAAGGAAAAAATGTAGGAATGGGGTAGTCGTAATTCTCAATAAATGAAAGTCAACCTGATATAATCATCACAATATTTTCTGTTTTGGGGACACCAGAGGTATTTTGATCAGATGAATTTAATACATGGATCTGGTGGAAATCATTTTGATGCAAATTTGAAATATTAGCTTTCTCTCTTTGGTCTGTTTGTTTCTCATTAACTTACATTTCAACATCGGTGTTTCTTATGTTGCCTGTATTTAACTAATGGTCCATTATAGATATACATTAAAATATAGATGGGAAAGAGTAAGTATAATTTAAAACCGCGTGATGTTTGAGACCAGCACAGTGGCAGGTGTTGTTCAGCTGAGTGATAAACTGAGTGACTAAATCATGAACATATGCATCTGGTCTTCCAATGTCTGCACATGCACAGTCTCTCAACACTTTCCATTCTGAAGGCAGAAGATATTTAAATGGTTGTTCTATTTAGTTAAAAAAAACACAAAATGGATGCCATAGTTCAATCACCATTCCTGTACCATGCTCTAGGTCTCTAAGTGAGGGCCTATGTGTGTGTGCATGCACGTTTCCAACACAGTTGAGATTATACTCTGCTTTTGCTCAATATTATCATTAGCATTTTCCAATCATAAATATTCTTTGACGAAGCACCTGGTGGCTCATTCCGCTAAGTGTCTGCCTCAGCTCAGGTCATGATCCTGGGGTCCTGTGTTCTAGCCCCACATCAGGCTCCCTGCTCAGCTGGGAGCGTGCTTCTCCCTCCTCCTCTGCCCTTCCCCCCTGCTTGTGCTCACTCTCTGTCTCTCTCTCTCAAATAAATAAATAAAATCTTTAAAAAGAAATACATACATACATACATATTCGTTGACAGCATGGTTTTTTCCTATACAATATTTCTTTTTTTTTTTAAAGATTTTATTTATTTATTTGAGAGAGAGAGAATGAGAGAGAGCACATGAGAGGGGGGAGGGTCAGAGGGAGAAGCAGACTCCCTGCCGAGCAGGGAGCCCGATGCGGGACTCGATCCAGGGACTCCAGGATCATGACCCGAGCCGAAGGCAGTCGCTTAACCAACTGAGCCACCCAGGCGCCCCCTCCTATACAATATTTCAAGGTGTGAATGTCTCCAACTTGTATCCTTCTTAGGAATTGTTTGATTACAAGAGGGCAGAAACAGACTCAAGCTAGGTTGGGGAAGGGGGTTTTGGTTAGGGACACATGGAAATCTCGTGGAGTACTATTCAGAATGTGCAGCTGAGGGGAAAGCTGAGCCCACCTCTCTTTTGCTTCTGCACTCTTTCATTCTCTTTCTGGTTGTAGCCTCTAGTTTGAGGTTCTGATTGAGCATCTCCCTCACATTCCCTCCTGTGTGCAGACCAAGATCTTTTGCAAGGCCCTTAGTATCTTCTACCTTCCCCATAGCCTTGCCTTTCATGTGATTTGGGCTGCCACAGAGCCAATTCTCCTCTCAGCTCTGTGTTAACTTTACCACTACAGACCTTACTAGTTACGTTCTGTGCGTGTGTGTGTGTGAGAAGAGGCGGGTGGGTGGGGAGAGAGGGAGGATGAAAGACATCATATTCTGGAGAATGAATCTGCTGGGAGGTTGAGAGCCATGGATTGAGTGTTTTAAAATCACTCCTGGTGGAATTCTCTGTGGAGGTGAGTGGGCGTGGGAGTCTAGATCATGTAGCCCACTTTCCGCTGAGTTTGGTCTTTCAAAGTAGTTTCTCTGAGATGAGTTATTGGCAGGGATGACAAACTGACTGACTTAACAACTGCATAGCCCAGACTCCTCCTTCTTCCTGAATCTTAACCTTTGAACAGCAGGGATCTGTTCCCCTTTGTTTCAGTAGCTTCCTTTCTGTTCCTGTTAAGCTACCATTTCCCAGGGTGAGGTGATGTTTTTCTACAGTGAAGATGACATTTTGCAGCTTTTCATATATATCACTTTGATGAACTGAATTGAAATGGACTATTTTAATTTTAGAGTTTATTTTCATATGCTCTTCAATTATATGTCTAAACAAATTTCTTAAGTGCTTCCTCCCTAGTCATATGGCTCTTATCCACCAATTAAGATCACATTATTGCATTTGCTATACCTTTTCTTCTGTGTAGCATCCCTAATTTTACTTCCAGCTAAAACTCAACCCTCATTAATTTTAAATTAAGTTTTAAAAAATCAAGCTGTTCCCACAAGCACTTGAAACCAAACAAACAACAGCAACGACAAAGCAAAAACAGATTTTGCAAACTTCCCAAGGTCCACATCAAAAATAAATATTTGGGGCCTTTAGTGAGGGTGCAGTTAGAAGTAGGGACTCTGCCTAGGGAAGAGGAAGAACAGATATGAGGTTGGAAAGAAAAGAGAACTGTGGTAAAGGAGGTTAAGGAGAATTGAGAAAGAACCACAGTGGCATAGTGTAAAGTGACAAGGAGCTTCCAAGGTGGGAAGACAAAAGAAATCAATAGAGAGATCAAGTAGAGTCAGGACAGAGAAAAGATCACTGGCAAAATATGGTGAAGCTAGTGCATCCATATTTTAATGGTTTGCAATGAAAATTGGTAGTATCTTCATCAGGCGATCTGACAATACATTTCAAGAGCAATAAATAGATTCATATCCTTTGACTCAATGTTCCTTCTCCTAGAAATTTATTTTAAAGATAGAATCAAGAAAAGGGTATGTTAAATTGATGAAGACCTTCTTCCTCAATTTTTTTTTAAATGGTGAGACAGTGAAAAACCCTGGAGTCTAGTTATAGGAGAACAGTCTAATTGTAGCACATCAACAATGGACCTCCTTGTACATAAAAGTTCCAGTGATAGTGTAGCAACTTTGGATACTAGTGTATACAAATTCACCATTAGTTATGACTAGTTGAATACATGTGTAAGGATGGAAAGTAAATAGAAAAAAAATGGAAACAGTTAATTCCTTGTATGATGAGACTCTGGGTGATTTCCACTATTAGAAAAGGTTATTTGATTTGGCAATTACAGAAAATTGTTAAAATTTGAGACTGTAATTTTTATACATTATGGGGGCAAAAAGCAAAACTTAAAGAAGCAAGTTGGGAATGGATGGAGAAGAAATAGAAACTTTGGGAAAATGCCATTTGTAGTAGAAACATGGCTACGAAAGGAAAGAAGGGACATTCTCACAGGGGATTGGTTGTAATAAGGATGAGAGGCCGACCATATAGCAAAGGGCTGATCAAATAGAAGACACTGCAGGCTTGAAGCTGAGAGGGGAAAAGCCAGCATGAGGATGTCAGAGAGAGAGAGAGACAGAGACAGAGACAGAGAGACAGAGAGAGAAAGAAAGAATTTTAGGGAGACAAGACGTAGTCAAGACAAGAGAGTGTTCATTCAGTCATTCAACACATGTTTATTGAGTGTGCTAAGTGCTACAAATGAATCTGAATTGGTAAACAAAGCAGATACACTTCCTGCTTTCATTGAGCATATAGTACCGTATGTGAGACAGGGGTTATGCAAGTGAAAACAAATTTACAAACTGGAGTTAGGGATATGTACGAAATGTACAGGGTGTTGAAAGAGAACTAGGCAGTGGTGACCGAAGAAGTCCTCCATATGGCAGGATTTATAAGCTGAGACATAAAGCAGAAGTAGAAGTTGACTAAGTCAATAGAAGAGGAAGGGGATGAAAAGAGTGCCCTAGGAAGAAGAGTCAGCAGGTGCAAAGACCTGGGGAAGGAAAGAATTTGATGTCTTGTGGAACTGAAAAAAGGACAGAGTAGTTGGAATGTCATGAATGAGGAGAAGAGGGGTTTCTGGTGAGGGCACACTCAGAGACAGAACTAGATCATACTGAAATTTATTGGTTATAATATAATGGCAAAGATTGGATTTTCTTCAAACAGCAATGATAAGGCACTGATGGGTTTAACCAGAGTATGACATGATAAGTTTTGTGATTTTAGCAACTTACTCTCACAGGTAGCAATGCTGACTATGGAATGGAAGGGAGAAAAGCAGAAACCTATATTCAGGCTATTGAGATGGTCCAGTTGAGGGTTGATGATGGTATAACTGGAGATGGTGTTTAAAACAATGTTGCTTCTCAGTAGTCAGGTTTTGAAACTGAAGTCTTAGCACCAAGAGTTCTGCTGCTATGGTTTTCTTCCTCCTTTCTGGAACTTTGCTTAATGAAACCAGTGCCTTCATGATCATCTTTAATTTATTTGTTTAATTGCTATTGACAGCTTGCAGAATACCAGTCTAGGACAGACTCATCATAATGTACAAATAATCCTTTAGGTTATTCTCCAGAATAGCGATTACCTAAATATTTCATTGCTTTTATTTGTCCTCCTCCAACTTTCTTATTTAATTAGGAAGAAGATCCCAGTGCTGCAATCTGCATATTAGTAGTTCATTGCTCTTGGGATTTCTAAATGTTAAGGTCTAGAGTTGAGCTCTGCAGTATGGTAGCCACTAGCTATATGCAACTATTTAAATACAAACTAGTTAAAATTGAATAAAATTTAAAAATGGTTTCTCTGTTAGACTAGTCACATCTCAGGCACTCAATAGCCACATATTAGCCATAGCTATATGGCTATGGAATAGATGGGGTAGATATAGAACATTTCCAGTATCCATAAAGTTTTATTAGACAGTGCTGATCTGGAGATTCTTCATGTTTCCTTGCACAGATAAGCTTGTTATGATCTGATTAACTACAGTGATTGGTCTAGATTCTTGAAGAATATTCTTTTGAAGCTTTTGGTGTGTTCATAATAGTGGTGGTCTATTTTTCATGACAATGGCCCTTATTTGTATAAACATACTTTACTTAAGTCATGTTTACTTAAGCCATTAGATAATTTAATAATACAATAATCATTGTATTTTCGATTAGATCTTTGAAAGTGAAGAAAGCCCTAGAATTAACAATAATAATTAAAACAACAGTAAACCCTTACAGCTAGGTACTGTTCTATTTTGCATGTATTAACTATTTAATTCCCAAACCAACCCTACCTATAACTCTATAAGAATTCCTTATTTTTTTTTCTAGATGAGAAACCCAAGGGACAGATATTCTCTTGTAAAAAGATTTTTACTTGTGAATTCTGAACCTTAATTTCTTTTGAAAAATTGCTAAACCTCTCTGATCCTCAGTTTTTTCTCTATCGAATTAGTATGTCACTAATCTTAACACAGCATACATATGAATCTGCTTTTTAAAAGCCAGGTCACAGTAACAAAGATTTCCCAAACGTTAATGACTTACAGTAGAGGTTCATGTCTTGTTCTCTTTACATGTTGACTCTCATATCTTCCCATTCTGGAGTCTAGGTAAAAGGAGCTGCTCCTATGGGACATTTTCACAGCAGAGGGAGAGAGAGCTGACAGAAATGTACAGTGCTTCCTAAAGCTTCTACTTAGAACTGGCACACTCATACTCTTCACGTGTCACTGGCTAGAGCAAGTCACATGGCCAACCTTGTCAGCGGGACAGGAAAGTGTACCTCTTCTTGCAAGAAGATACCTTAAGGCACATGGCAATAGACTGGGGTATATAATTCTCTTACAGGGAAGAGGGGAGTTATGCTTGGGACCAACATTACAATCTACCACAACATGGACTAAATATAATAATATAGACTTAACTCCACACTTGGCATCTCGTTCACTGCAGTTACAGTTATGACTTCCTTTTTCCTTTCCCTTAATGCCTTCGTGTAATCTTAGCGCTTTCAAAGTACTGATTATAGAACAGACCACTGATAATTATTCTTTCCTCTTGTTCCAGAGGAAGTTTAGTCATTACTTTGCATCATTAAACATATATTAAAAAATATTTGGACTTACATAAGGAAGATTTAGAAAAAAAATTCAGATTTCAGATTGTTTTTGCTGTTGTTTTCACTGACCTGGTGTTATGTAGTTAAGAAGTTTATCTTATGGAAAGTTATATTCTAAACAGATGGTGACCAAGAGTTAAGTTGGTCAGATACTCATGTGAAGGGGAGAAATATCTAGTTATCTAGGAAACAAGACTATTTTTCTTTTTTTTCCTCTTACCAAAATGAAAGAAAGAGAGGGATAGTTGGGAGAGAGGGAGAGAGGGAAAGAGGGAGGAAGGAAGGAAGGAAGGAAGGAAGGAAGGAAGGAAGGAAGGAAGGAA
>NW_023270702.1:9641430-9676559 GCF_011800145.1 Mirounga leonina
GAAGGAAGGAAGGAAGGAAGGAAGGAAGGAAGGAAGGAAGGAAGGAAACAAGAGAGAGAGAAAACTAAGATTAGTTAGATATCTAGAATATAACGTGTATTTATGTAATGGGTATGAAATTATAAAATAAATAATAAAACCGAGTAGCAAGAAAACTATTTGGATGAGTTTCACGTCCTATAAAAGGTTTTGTTTTAAAATGTTCTCTATTATGGTTGCTTTAAATGAGGTTTTGTTGCTGGAGCTTCAAAGAATGGTCTCATATACAGGGATGTAGTTTTTATTTTGCATATTCCATAATAATGTGGTTCATATCAATATAAACATCGTGTGGTTCTCAAAGTCAATAGTTAATTTCTTCATACTGATCTGTACATTCAGAAAAAAAACATACATCAAAGTTAATGTATGCACAAGGTTTTAGGCTTAAAATACGTGCATAATGCTTAGTATGAAAAGATTATTTTCCACCATTATCAGTAAGGAAAGAGTTCAGTGGAAAAAATAGAACTGTCTGAAAAATGAGCAAAACATTCATTCACCATAAATAATATGTGTTTTGTTAGATAAATTCAGATATTTATGTTTGGTAATTTTGACTATATTAATCCTGTAAGAGAGATCCTATGAAGACTAGCAAGGCAGTAATCTGTCAGCCTATAGGTAATTACTTCTTTATTCTTTGTTTTAACATGTTTGTCTTATTTCAGGATGATTTTGTATTTCTAAAATTATGGATGAGTGTGATTATTACTGTCATTAAATGGGCTGCAGGTATTTTCTTGGTTAAAAAAATAGAATGACAGGTTTTTGTAGTGTAGCCTGCTTTTTAAGAGATAAAGGTATTTGTTTATATTTTGCTTTCGGCCAACATAACCTTTTGTAGACTGAGTTCTGGTGTGCCCAGTTGCAAGTTCATTAAAAAACATAAAGGTTCTGTCTATACGAGTATCTTTTGGCTTTAGAAATTTTTAGCACCAGAAAAAAATGGAAGCTTCCATTGTTTTCCTTTGGTGAAGACTACTTTGATGACAAGGAATATCTGTAGCCCCAAATAGAAGGAAATAATATATACAACAGACTTATTTCCACTGAAAAAAATTAAAATAATTATAAGGACTGTTTTATTGCTAGCAAGAAGAACATGGTCATAAGCATGAAGCAAAGACATTCATTGAGTTTTTAGTCCTCTGAAAAATGTTTAATATGACTTGAGAATTATTGCCTCATCAATTTCTTTAAGCATTAAAGTTAGTAGGAAACACTTGCCATGAGTATAAATTTGATGATCATTGTTTTAAAGAAACATTCTTAATTGCAATGAAAGGGAAAATCATAATCTAAAACTTAATTTTCATGGTTACAAATATATGACAGATATCTTCCCTTTGGATATTATTACAAAATTGAATATTCTGTATTTTAGCTCAGTTATTGAGTAGGAATATAGGCAAAAATGCAATATATATAACGTGAAAAATGGCTAAATGCTTTCTTATTAGATAATTTTTGTTGAAGAAAATAACTTCTTCAATATTCCAGTTCTTCTCTTCATACTTTAAAAATAATAGGGATTAGTAACTGGGATGATTCTATTACCACAGAGTGTTTGGAAGATTACACATAATAATCCAGAGTTCAATAAATGTTAACAATGATTTATTAGTAGTAAACCAGTTTTGCTGTGTCATTAATCATTGTGTTATCTTGGATCGGTCATTTTATCTTTTAGGCCCTCATTTTCTTCATCCAGAAAATATGAGGCAGGTTTGAAGTAGATGATCTCTTATGTTTCGTTAAGCTGTAATAATTAAATAATTCTATTTTATGGTGTACCAAAGGTGGATGACTTCCAGAATCTTGGGGCTTGGTTTAAATGGTATTGCACTTGTTATGTAAATATACTGGTTATTCTTCGTAGAGATACTATTTAAGTATATCTTTTTCTTCCCTAGAAATGTAATTGGCTGCCATTAATTAATTTTGATAAAGAGCTTTGAAGATGAAAAGTGTCATATAAGTGGTGATTCATCAAGCATGAGGAGTGCAAGTTCAACACTGCTGTAATATAAGTTAGACTTTGAAGGTAAGATTAAATTATGATGAGTTTTAATGACACCAAAGAAAAGCACGGATTTCTTTTATGAAGGAAAACGCTGCATAAAATTATACATATGTGATAAATGTTTTAACATTTTATTGAATACCTTTACAATGACAAAATGCTATGTATGATTTTTAATTCAAAAAATTCTGAAATGAGGGCTTCTGGGTGGCTCAGTTGTTAAGCGTCTGCCTTTAGCTCAGGTCACGATCTCAGGGTACTGGGATCGAGCCCCGCATCGGGCTCCCTGCTCAGCGGGAAGCCTGCTTCTCCCTCGCCCACTGCTCCTGCTTGTGTTCCTGCTCTCACTATCTCTCTCTGTCAAATATATAAATAAAATCTTAAAAAAAAAATTCTGAAATGAATACTAAGTAGAGTTGTCACTGAAATACAGGGGACATTGCTCTTGAAAGTTTTTATATACATAAATTGTTTGCTATTTATGATGTGCGTGTTGGTGATTATGACTAAAATCTTTTGGCTAATCAAGGATGTCAAGGTCCGTATATAGTTCCATTTCAAGGAATAATTTGAATCATGGTGTCTCTAAATCTATGAAACAATGAACCCTGCAAAGACCTAGTGCAGTCATGCTAGGTGACATAAAAGGGTTAAGCTAGATAAGCACACACTAAATTTGATTCTATAATTCATTAATTAAGTATGCATTATAAATGTGCTTTTACTTTAGCATTTTATTGATATATATATTATCTTTTTTTAGAAGTTTATTCCTAAAACATATTTCTAATAAAAAAGTGTATTTTTCATATGAAACATTACTTACATAATTTGTAAACCCAAGGATGCTTCCTTGGAAGGAGAGAGAAGCAAGGGAAAAGAATATCTATAACCCCGAGGTATCCAAATCTAGTATAGTCTCATATATAGAGATAGATAACATAATATAAATATTCTGTGATGTTCATTCACCTCTGCTCTAAGAAGAATGCCTGATAATCATTTTAGAGTACCATGATTTAAATATATGTATATAAAATATAATCCAGAATATATTCTAGTTAAAATTATTTTATCTAAGTTATATATTCACTTTTTCAAAATCAACATAGAGTAGCATGTTTCATGTCTATAATCTTTCATTTTGGTACATAAAGAAAAAGTAATTTAGTTTTAGTTAGTAATTTAATTTGTATCATTATAGGTGATACAAATTTTCTGATATAAATTTTATACTCATTCTCATCATTTTTCATGGCTTTATGTAGAAGACTATTCATCAGTTAACCCAAGTGTTTCTTAATTCTAAATGTTTAGAAGAAAATATTGGCAAAAGAATTATCATCATCTTACAATAAAAACACACACAAAATGAGGCTATGATTTGTGTAAATATTTCACCATTTGTATGGCCAACCTTAATTTCTCATAGCACATATTTTTCCTTCATGGTAATCCTGTGTTTGTGTATTTAACAAAGTAAAGCTGAGAGATTTTGAGTCTCATAAACTTCTTAGCAGAATCTCTTGGCATCATAATTTGCCTGTTGACTTTTAGTCCTAATTGGTTCATTTCTTTAAAGATGAAGAAACAGAAATGTTATAACTTGCTACTATTTTGCCTTCCATATTATTGCTCTTTCTTAAACATTAGAATGTAGTGTTTAAGAATATTTGTTATAAGCATGTCTCTCAAGATATTTCCCCAAGGCAGTATTCAGTTTCAAGTTGTGCTGACGATTTTGATGGAAAAGAATTGATACTATAGGATGAATTTTTATAGGTCAGTCAACGGACCATTCTGTGACAGTGGTATTTGTTTTCTTAAGGCCTTAGCAGGTCTGTGAGAAAAGTCAATGCAAAAAAAGATGGATACACTGGGTGTAAAGTATGAATTATCAATACATAATAGGTTTAAAGTTTTTCCCCCATATAATTTGAGAGTTGGAATTAAAAAAAAAGAATAGTTTCCAAAACTTTTAATTTTTCTGAATATTTTGAAAAAATTCATTTCCAGAAAATATTTATAATCTAGGTATAGTCATATTATTCTCCAGAGTTGAGATGCATGAAGGAACAAATAAATTTGGTGGGAGGATACTACAATAACCAGTTAAAAAGTAAAAATTCAGTGAGCCAATTATTTATGATAGATGTAGCTTCAGTCATGGCTTACATCTCGTTGAGACCTCTTAGAAAAACCTCCTCCTTTGATTTCGAGTATCAGAGAGTAGAACATTGTTTCGGACACCTATCTCGAGGCTTGACCCAATTTCTTCTCTTTACCTTATTGCCGAAACTCTTGGAAAGAGGGTATGATGGAGGAGAGAATAGTTCCATGGGAAGAGAAAGAAAATCAAGGACATTAAACACGTGGTTTGATGTATTAGAGAACTCTAAATCTATTTTCATATCTATCTACCTACCTATTTAATCCAACTGTCAGTCACACTTCAAAAGCACATCTTTTAATTCTGCTTCAGTTGGAATGATTCTACCTCCTGTTGATAGATAGTGTTCCAGGGCTTGTTGTAGTTACCACTTTCCACATAGCTATACACAGAAAAAAAAAGAGACACGATGTGTTATAACCAAGCTCAGTTGCACTGAATATCGTGGATTCTTCTGTTTGATCCTGACTTGGCTCAGCAAACCTCTCTCTCCTGCTGCCTCATTTTCTAAAAAGATTTACAAAAGAAGACATTTTAGGTTTACACATGGAATTACAGTGATTTTGAAGCATTTATGTTATCTAGACCTCTCCACTCTGGCCATTATTTTAAATCTAAAATTATTTTGCTAACATCTGTTTAAATATTGAAACAGATGACATCAACATGTCCCTGATGTTCATTAGTGAAAATTTTCCCAGATACTGAGTAGTCACTGAAATTTTATAGATGTAGATGTTTTCCTGAAAGGGCTTCAAAGTTCAATATTCAAAGTGTCCATGAAGGAAGGTATTTTCATTAAATTATTGGAAATATTGGAATAAAAACAGGTCATATTACCAGGAAATAATTAAATCCTGATGATGTTATATAAATTTCTTAGCTGATCAAATGTTTCTTTTACTTCTTAAAATAAGTTTATCATCAGCAGTTTAAAAACTAGTGATTTATTAGTTTAACTTTATAGATATTTATTGCAATCATTTTTGGTATGATGGATTTTGTCTTTAAATCAGGAGTAACATCCCTGTGAAAGTTCTATATCCAAATTTCTTAAATCAATTTGAGTAATCATCTACTCTTTTTGTTTCTTTCAAAATAAATATCAACATTCATCTGACGTTTGATGTGTTGATTAACAAATGAATAAGGCTACCATTTTTTTCTTATGTAAAGTATATTTTTCTTCCTTTTGCTTGGACCAAATGTGGGATAGAAATGTAAAGTATTCTCTAGAAAAACCTATCATTGCTGATTTCAATTGTCACTGAGTTGTCTCTCAGTTTCTCATTGTTTGTGTCAATGATTCAAAGACACACAAATTTTAATAACCCTTTAATATAGCCTGTATTACTTTTAAAGAATGTACAAAACTTAACCCTTCTGATGTGACCAGAACAAGACTTCTACCACTCTGATACATACTTTCTTCTGTTAATAGAGGATGAATTACTACATTTTGGTTGGTCCTCAGCTAGAAACATAGAAAGAAGTATGCATAATAACAAGATCTATTTTGTACAATTTAATGAAGAAGTATTTCAAACAAAGCTGTGTGAAATAGTTTTTCTGAGAAACACTTTTACTTTATAAATGCCATGTTTATTTTTAAGTTTTGAATCGCTTCTCGGCCTTTTGGCTAAGATCAAGTGTAGTATTTTTAAGTTTTGAAACTTATTTGAAAATATTTTTACATCATTCAATGAATTATACTTCAAACTTATACATGACATAATTAAAAACTACTTGAAATGGTTTTGTTTTCTAAATAGTAAATGGATCTTTTAAAAGTACCAATTTTAAATACTCTTAAAGAGGGCACTGTGTATGTGAGACTCGTATTTTTTCTTATCATGAAATTAACAAATTAAATTCTTTATATTTTTAGGGCTGTTCTTTCTCAAATATTTTTTTGCCACTATACCAAAGGATAAATAATTTCTTTACCAAATTATTGTAGTGGTTTTGAGCTGCTAGTCAGAATACCCAGGCTTTGCAGGCTCTGGCAGCAGGGCATGGAGATAAGAGTTTGTAGGTCCTGGGAACTTTTCTCTCCCCATAAGAACATGTACCTACTTCATGACATTCAGCAGATTCCGAGGGATGAAGCTCTCAGGAGAACCCGGGGCCTTCAGAATTAATTGTGAGCATTTTAAAATGCTGTAATGTATAAAGCAGTCATTGCAAATTTATACCAAAACAAACAGCAAAACCAAAACAAACCAAAATAATCTGTGTCCCTGATATGTTTTTTTTTAAATGAGCATGAAATCGTTTATTTTTATCTTACATGTAATCTAACCAGACTGGTTACTCATGTCTTAAAAAGGTAAATCCTTGTGTGGCCCTCAGTGCATTGGTCTTTTTTTTTTTTTATTCCATTTGTTGTCCCAATTTAAGTATTTCTCAAATATTCAAGATTCTCGATACTCTACATGTGTTTATACAGGTATTAGGATGAGAAACAAATGTATTTAGAACTATGAACGGTTAATTTATGTGCCCAGAACATATTGATTTATCTTATTATTGTGAAACTAATTTCTAAAATAGAATTTCATTCAAAAATCCAAATTTTTAATACTTAAATGATTTATAGAGTTTGTCATTTCTTGGTCGTTAAATAGATAATACTTATTTTGAATTCAGCGACACGCAGTGTTACTTGTATGGAATGTTCGGATTGTCATGAAATCTTGAGATGGAAGTTGAAATAAAGGAAACTACTCCAAAAGAGTAGTAAGAAAGATTTAAAATGTTCTGAATTGTTTTCTGGCTTTGAAGTGTGCAACCTTTAATACATGTGTTTGTCTTATGTTGTCTTTCTAGGATATTATACTTTGACATAGTGGTTACTGCCAAATCCATCTCTCTTTTTTTTTTTTCCTGAAATGATTTAGCTGTAATAAGACACTTGTTTTTCTTTTCTCCCTTTTACACTTTTTCTGCACAACTTTGCTTTATTCTTTAACCCCTCCTCCCCAAATCCAAATGGAGTATCACAACTTAGACTTCAAAGCAGTTTTTTTTAAAGTCCAGTTACTTGAAAGATGGGGTAATTCTCTTCCATGCTATATTTGATTTTTTTTCTTTTAAATTAAATACTTCAGCAATTTAAATTTATTTCTAAAGTGTGGGTGGAAAATTGATTTAAAACATTTAAAATGCACGGTGCATTAATATTAACTTTATTCTAGTTTATCTCAACTGGTTTAAGAGCCCTAAATTAAACTTGGATGCTCAGATCAAAGTTTGTTATAAAAAATAAAGCACTAAAAGCTTTTGAACTTATTTTGAAAACCTAATAAGGTTTCTCAGTTTGTTATTAGGATACCATTTAAAGAATAGATAATTATTGTACAGAGTAAAATATGAGTTAATATGGGTAAAGGCCCAGAGAGCACAATCTGTATACATTTCATTGCCCAAATGTGTAGCCCAGAATTAGGCATGTGGGAAACCATCAACATGTACTTCTAGAGATTGAGAATGGTTAAGCAAGGTCTCAATCACTGCAAAAAAATTCTCATGTTTTAAGATTCGTTTTTCTTATGTCAAAGAAGCCCCAGAGAACCTAAAGTTTGAAACGTACTTGCTATAATTTGTCAGTAAAATTGTAATTTTTGTATAATAATCCTGTAGCGAGTGTCATTAATAGTTAATGAATGAAAGATAATGCTTGTCTTGACAGCAAACCAAGAGGATAGTGAGTATAAATTTGATATTGTCATCTTTATTTCTCTTCCCCTATTATGTAGTTTTCTTTCTTTCTTTCTTTCTTTTTTTTTTTACAAAATTTAATAAGGAAGTCAACATGGATTGAAGACAAAGCTTTTCAAAAGTCATTTTATATTTACTACCCTGACTGATAAGGACATCTCTTTACCTTTGGGAGCCACCAATGGTCTTCAAAAATCAAAACAAAGATATTGTTTTTGTAAATAATCCTTTGTAATTTAGTACTTTTAAATAGGAAATCTATAAACAAATTACTGACCACATTATTTAAAAACACTTAAAATTATATTTTGTCTCTATGATAACTATTGCTTTGTTTTTTCTGTAGTGTTTAGCCAAACGCCTTGCACACATTTAAGGACTTAGGTTTGATATGGTAAGAAGAATAAGGTTACTTTGTTCAAGACAATTCGGTGTGTGGCAGTTACCCCATTGCAAAACCTGAAAGAAATTTCAGAAATTCTATCAATGAAGGTGCTTTAAAACAATATACATTAAAAAAATCTTTGACTCATTAAAAAAATCTCTAAAATAAACTAAGGAAATACAGCTCGCCTGGAGGCGATCTTACTCTATGTTAAAGCTGCCTCTTTGGGTATGTGTATGGGTGTGCATTTGTGTGTAAATGTGAACACACATTTACTATGTCGACATAAACCCATATACTCTGTGTGTGTGTGTGTACATAGGAAGTGTATATGCACATGGAGTATATACATGCCTATGAAGTGAATCATATTTTCTTTTCACACGCTGGTTCCATGGATGCTTTATTTTCCTCATTTTGATTGATCTCCAATTGGCAGTGTCTCCCTGCACTTGAGCTTTAAGTTTTTCTGCCCCCATAGGCTCTTTGTCAAGGAGCTAATGATCTGTAAACAAACACTTAAATAGGGAGCTCCCGATTTACAGGAAGCCATCTGTGAATTCTTTTGTGATGTGAATAATCACATCCTAATTTATCTGTTTTCCAACTTACCTGGCTTTTTTAAAGAATGGCTGTCTTGTGGTATTATTTTAGAATATGAAAACAAAGAGAATTGATCTCTCAGGTACTCCCGGTCTTTGAAAGTCTTGAACATTCTACAAGATTTAAAGACACATTTGATGAAGTGAGAAACATGCAATTAAGAACACAGAATTTTCACTTAGCACCGTACAGATCAAGGCCAATGAGAAAATTAAAAGCTAGGAACTGCTCAATATGCAATAATATATAGCAATCTTATAATTCGGGATAATTTGTTATAAAGATACAGACAAATGAGTTATACTCCATATTTCTGAGTAAAACAAAACCAGTATTATTTGAGGAATTTACTTCCCCCTGAGTCTCTTTGTATTTATAGAAATAGGCTTATTCTTAAAAGATATTGTGTGATTGAGTATGTGTATTCAGAGTAATTTATTTCACCATCATGTTTTAGGGGGTGTGAAAATCTCCAGGCAGGCTTATAAAAACCTTTATAAAGACCAATGATTAGAGTCATTGTGGCTTAGAAATGCTTGAAGTGGTTTCTATGGAAACCATGAAAGTAAGCAAAGAGATAATTTTAGGTAGTATAATATTTGTATCTACTCTCTCTATCATAAAAATAGCAACCTAAACTTTTCAGGTAAGGACCTTTTTTTCCTGAAATGCTGCATTTCAAAATCCACTGAAAGATATGGATAAAAATATGAATTAAAATGACAAAGTGTGTTTTCTATGAAGAAAAGTTCTCCCATCTTACTTCTTCACACATAAAAAGACAATTTTGTCCAGGCGCTGTATAAACCTGAAACCCAAAGTATACTGGCTAAACATTGTAGTGAAATTTGAAGGACAAATGCAGAATTTTGCTAAAATGCTAAATTACTGATCACTGGATAAAAGGATTATATAATTCTACACGGTATCCCATTAGAGTTAAAAATTTTATCTATAGGTGACTAAAGCTTTATTTTTTTGTTGGGGAGGGCTTGCTTATAGAATGTAGTTCTTCACTACAGTAAAATGTCTTATTCACTAATATCAATGTTTTGTTTCAAGAGAATAAAAATATGCCTATTTAGTTAAATATTTTGACACACAGAAGATCCATGTTGCTTGAAGACCATATGGAGCTATAGTGTAAGATTTTTGCTGGAGCTTCCATTAAAAACTTGAACAGACACTTTCAAATAAGATCATTTCTTATTTTCTAAGGAAATTTGTTCTTTTATGTATAGTTCTTGGAGTTTTTCTGGGAAAACGAAATGTCTCCAGCTTTAATTTTATGAAGTCTAATGATACTTTAAAATGCGAAATTAGTCAAAACACATTTAAATTAGTGTTTTGGAATTTAATTTATAATCAAAAGCCAATACTTTTATGAAACATCCAACTGTCCTTCTTAAAATGCATAAAAATACTTTAAGTAGGGAATTTAAGATATATTTAATGCCGTAGCATTATTTTAGCGATGTGTGCTTTTCCCCATCTTTTGTGTGTAACCATTAAATTTTATAAGCAAGTTCTTGCATTTCATGTATGATATCAGAAATTTGTTCTCCTGTTTGGGTAATATCGAGGTTGTCTACAAGGACCTGTAAAATAGGATTTGGTTGGGGATAATCCACTGTAATCCCAATACAGAAATCAAGGGGGGAGAATGGTCAAAGCAATAAATTATTCTTTCATTCATTCTTGTTACCACCAATTTTTTTTTTTCAAATCCCCTGATTAAGGTCACTGACCCCACCTCCCCATTCAAATATTGTCTTTTAACTAATACAGGGAAATATCAGGTAAACAAATTAGGTCAACGATTTTGATTTGGTTCTAGAATTATAGAAGTTACTTAACAATTGTTACATAGTAGGATTGTAAATATGGCATGAACCAATAGCTGTCAATTTCCAGTTATATATTGTATGAGAGGTGGAAAGGTTTAGAATATGGCTCAATATTCCAACCTTACAATCCTCAGTAATGAAGTGGGTAATGTTTTACTTTCCTCATTTCAGTGCATGATAAATTTAATGTTTTCAAAAGTGAATATTTAGGGGCATAATACAAACTGTGCTGTATCGTTGCATTTTGTACACATCCTCTGTAAAGAGTAGAATGGTTATCCAGTATTAGCGCAGCTAGTTTTAATTCCAAAGTCTACCAAGTTTCCAAAAAGTGTTAATGTATTGCATATGGCATATGGTATCTTTCTAAGTGCTCAAAAAGTTTCAGAAACAATGCTAGAGAACTCAGTGCTTCCACCAGAATGCAGTGTTTTTAGTGATAAGAATGTCAATCCATCCATTTTATGGATTAAAACTGAACCTGTGCTTTGTGTTTAACACACTGGAAGTTATGGAGCCTTCCCATTTTATAGTTACTGCAGATTAGATGAATAAATTAAAATTTCCTTCCGATCTTCTATAAACACCTTGTTTCCCTGTTTTTTGTGGACGTAGCCACACTTCTGGGGATGAGCTTATTGTGTCCTGACTTTATCTTCCAGGTGGTTTTATGACGATGAAGAGGTATTTACAGTGCTGCGGACCCCGTGCAGGTCACTGAATGGGAGACACTTCATTTAGCATATTTGTACTCTCTAGAGAGACTCTTTAGGAATCCTGAAGTTCCCGGATTCAGTCAAATTTCAATGTCATCATACTTAATATATTTATTTTCTCTCCTGGAAATAAATGTTTTCAAATTTTACATAACCTCAAATTCCAAAAACGCAAGGCGCAAAATCTCAATTTCATGAAAAAAGTATTATTTCTTAGCATCGTGCATTCTTGGATTAGAGAATACTTTGATATGTCGTTAGCAGTGCTTTGACTCGTTTAAAAATGCAGTTACTTAATAATATGAATTTTTATTGCTGACAATAAAAAGTGGCTATGCAATATAATATTTGTTTCTGATCCAATATACAAAACGAAAGCTTTGCTTATTTATTTGATTGAAATGCAAAAGTGCAAGTGCATTCAGGCTTGTGTTGTATAGAACAGAACTTCTTTTATCAGTCACTTTCATAACCTTTAAAGAGCCTTAAATAGTACATATGAAAAACACATTCATATCAGGTTCCC
This sequence comes from Mirounga leonina, assembly GCF_011800145.1. Taxonomy (NCBI): domain Eukaryota; kingdom Metazoa; phylum Chordata; class Mammalia; order Carnivora; family Phocidae; genus Mirounga; species Mirounga leonina. The sequence continues at coordinate 9,653,463 of NW_023270702.1, forward strand.
CTTGGGGATTTTTTCTTTGGTTTAAGAAAATTTTATTAAAAATCGGCATTGCAAATAACATTTTTCATAACTATATGTAGACCTGTTAAAATTTTTATTAAAACTGGAGTTCGGCCTGTTCTTTTTCATCATTCTATCAGATATTAAACTCCTGCAGCAGCTGTAGGAAATAGAGAAAGGGATTTTCAAAGGGATTTGAGTCTCCCTGTCTCTGTGCCTGTAGTGATCATATTATCATAACTATCACACATAACAAAGCTCTAAATCTGTAATTCAGATAAAGTAGTCAGGACTCTGAAATACAAAAATCCAAACATATGCCGTAACATTTTTTTTGCATTGCTGGCTCCTTTAACATGGATTTTGTAAACTTGGAGAGGCATTCAAGAGATTTTGTGTACGAGCACAAACTAAACAACATTGTTAGCGGTATGTTTGACAGAGATTTAATTAAAGGTATTTTCATACATCCAAGCAGTGCCATTAAAAGACCATGCCTGCATGCTCTAGCAAATTATGATCAAACCTCTGAAGGTTAATAAGAATGAAACTGGAAACTTCTATTGCAGCCAGGTCTATACGAATCTATGGCTAACTCTTCAACAGGGTCTGAGCTCTCAAGAGAGCAACATTCCTTAAATGCAGTGTTAAAAAATGGTAAGTGTGACCACATAATTCTTTTATGAATTAAGTTAAAAATGAGGGTAATAAAATTGTGAATGGGCTGACAGAGAAATGAAAATTATACAAAAAAGAATTATACATGTTTTTCCTTCACATTTACAGGGCGAATTTATAACAATGTCTACATGAAAAGAAGATTTGCGCTGTGGAAAGTTAGTAAAACTCTCATCAGAATTTCCAACCGGTTTGTAAATGAGCAGCCGTATGTATATATTTATTGTAACAGTGCCTTCTGCTGGTCACACCTTATTTATGATGTAAGCGAATATATGGAATAGTAATGAAAACTTGCATTTATCCTAAATTATTCTTGGGTATATTTATTGCCTTGGCAAAAGTATTTCTGTGAATTGCAATTTATATGCATACAAAATATAGTGTCTTGGAGATGAACACATTTTGTTTCTGTTATACTTTAGCAATAATTGGACCTTTTGACTAGTTTCTCCTAAGGAGAAAAGTATTTCCTAAATAATACAACTTGAAATGTGAACTATTTCCACCCGTTTACTCTTACCGTCTTTCTGATTTTGAGATCTATCTTGGACTTACTGGCATTTTTCTTTTTAATCATACTGTGTCTTATTAAAACTGGTAGAATCCTTATATATTATCAATATCTATAAAATTTGTGAATCATGACAATTATTTGTAAATTGAGAAATGCAGCAAAATTTAAACTATAATTGAAGTGGCTCAAAGTATTTAACAATATTTAGTGAAAAATATGTAGGATTCTTCTAAATATGAAGTCATAACAAAGAATGGTTGGTTTTTAATTTGCTTGTAAAGAGAATCAAAGAATCAAGAAGAAGCATGTATAATGATGAAGAAAAATTGTCTTTTTAAGAAAAATACATCCAGTGTGGCATTGTGTTCAATTCATTGTTAGTTTGCAATAAAGATGCCAATAAAATCTATTTATGAACCATTTATTTCAGTTTTAATTTTAAATAATATTTAACAAAGAATGTACATAAATGATTATAGAATAATCATTTTTGTACCAAAAAGAAACGCTCCAATTAATTTCACATAGGTATAATTTATACTGAATAGGATATCTTGCTGAAATTACATTTTAAAGAAATTCCGACCAGGGACATTTGACTATCTGTCACCAAATTAAAATCTATGCTGTGGGGAAAATATTTTACTTTGCTTTTTCAAGTCATTAAATTCTGCCTTTATTGCCTGAAGCAACATTTTAAGAAGCTTTATTACACATAAATTAAAATTCTGAGCATATGATAAAATTCACTTTATTTCATTAGAAAGAATTACTTCAATAGGGACAATTCTGCTTATGTTTGAAATAATGTAAAGTAGAAGGAATCTGCATCATTTCCTGTATCACAAGCATTGCATGTGAGTGCTATCTCAACTCAGTGGGAGGGACTTCCTGAGGGATGTATCCCAACAGGAGCGAATTGTTAAGGATGTTCAATTTAGAATTCAGAATAACTCACGGGACCATACCATGTAATGGAGAAAACACCGTAATTTTATTTCCCCCAAAATGATTTATTTCAAATAATTGTCTTCTCTAGAAGTGAATTGCCATCATTTTAATTATTTCTTAACACACATGGAAGAAAAGTAAGCATTAGAAACACAATGTACAATATATTTAGCATTGAGTACCAGTGAGATTTCAATCAAAGCTGAGTTTTTTAAACCGGCAAAAGAGGGCCGATTAGCTCAGTCGGTAGAGCATGAGATTCTTATATGAGGGAGAGAGCTAGAAAGAGAGTTGTTAAAGATGAAAGGGCTCTGTTTCAGGTTCATAGACCAACATCTTCCTCCTTTCACCTGTGAACAAATGCCTAATTTGTTTATAAGGATGGCTTTCGTTTTGTTTACCGTGTGCCTTCCATAACAAGAGTAGAGATGTCCCTTGTAAAATTTTGTTTTTTGGAATGAAATACAGTATATATGTACCTTCACAAGCAAGTGTCTAGTTGCTATTTATCCATGGGTGACTATTTCCATATTATATGTGCACATTTACACTTGCACAGATGTACCCATGAATAATGAACTGTGGAAATGTGTGCACAAGGACATGGAAAGAGACAATACCTGACAGTGGGCAGTTAATGCACTTTCATTTCCATGAGTTAGGGATAATTGCATAATTCATGAATGGCAGAGAAAAGTCACAAGTGTGAATTGCATATGGGCAACTTAATATATGTTTAATGGTGTCCCTATCATGCTAGTTAAAGGATGCATTTAAACTTCCATCAACTGTAGTTTGGAATTAAACCATTTTAATTGGCATATTGATAGGAATAAAAAATTGGCTCACCATAATGTAATTCTTGCCTAATAAGGATAGAATATTTATAATCAGTGTATTCTGTTTTTGCCTAATATGCCAGCACACTGGGTTTTCGTATCTTTGTGCTAACTATGATTTATTCATATTTTACTTTATGCAAGGCATTAATATAAACAAAATTGTGTTCTCTTTTTTTTTTTTTGAAATTTCTTTGTGCCATCACTTAAGCTGTTAAATTCACTGAAGACATTCAGATCGTATTTACACCATGCTTAACATAGACATTGTAATGATGGTGTGTATTCCGTCTTTAGCCAGAACTTCAGGCATTTCACTATTTTTTTTTTGAAATGTATAATAAATATAATTCCCTATGCTTTTTTTTTCTTGGTTGCTAGATTTAATCCATAGTACTCAGTAATTAAATATTCATTGAGAAATACTTACTGGTATTATTTAAGTAGTACAGACAGATGAAATAGTTAAAGATGCTTCCATGAGAAGAGCAATGGATAGCAATTTTAAAAGATTTCGAATACAAACTGCTATCAGGTCCACTAATAATACTATGAGGAACTTGTATATTTATATACTTCTACACACTGTATATGAATACAAAATCCATAAGCCTGTGGGCAGACCTAAAATTATCCCTGAGAGTTATAAATTTTCATCATCACTCTGAGAAGTTGAATTTAACCTTATGCTTTATAACGAAACCCCAATATGCCAGGACATTTCAATACACTGCTCCATTCTATCCTTGTCTGGGCAACTTCATAAACACCAATTTGTAGTTGTTCCCATCAGGGCCCTGGGCTCCTGCTGCACCCTGGGGGTCACCATATACCTGGGAGGAAGCAAAAACACTGAGTCTGATGCCTCCCGCACAAAAGCAACCACTGGATATTGGTTTCCTGAGATCCGTGCTACTTAATGAAATGATACATCTCCTCCTGTAGGGAAAAAGAAAGTACTTGAGATTCAACTCTATATTAATTTACATACATAATTTTAAAATGTACTAGTTTTATTACATGAATGTACTACATTTTATTCTCACAGGAAGAATAACATTTTTTAGTCTAAGAACACAATACGGTGCCATTCATGAAACACAGCACGGAATTTCTGTCTCCATCATTAAAATGCCTACAATTTGTCAACGTTGTAAAGCAGACTTTTCCTCTTCTATTAACTGGAGCAGACTAACTGTACATTTTCAGGGTAGTTATTGGAGATTCCATAGTCAATGTTATTATAATCATTCCTGGGCATCAGACAGGTATTTAACGGTTTGGTTCAGGCTGTCTAGGACAACAGAAATGTTGCTAGGCTGCATCTCCAAGCCACTGGGATGAAATCAGTTGTGACAAAGCAGTGAAGATTAAATTTGTAACAGATACAACACCTTTGAAGTACTAGCTTATGATTTCACAGTGGCATTATAAGTCTTACTGCAGTATTTAAGCAGTTAGAAAGAATGCTGGTTATTAGCAGTTGAATTTCGTAAAATAGGATTTTATCGTCTTTAAATAGCCATGGCAGCAGTTTGTATTATCCTAGTACAACATTTTTATAGCCATGTATTAGAGTTGGTGAGTATTTTTTCACGCTCCTCTTTTCCCAGGTAAATTCTTTTATCTATTCGACCTTATGTTATGTAACTACAGAAATACACATGTATGTCTAAATACGAGCGTGGATAATACACAAAATTTAACTATATATACATATACAATTTATTTTAAAATTCGTAGTATTTTATAGAAGAGCGAAGGAAGAAACTCTGCTTTATTTCTCCCAAATGACATTTCAAACGGTGAGATATCAAAGTAGTTCGGACCTCACAGAATAGTATGGATAAAGTAACTGAAAATATCTAATACCATAAAGCTGAACTGTTCCCTTAATAATCTTGAAAGTACAGCCTTAGCAATACATAAAGCAATTATGCTGTGTTACTAAATCTGATCACATTGAAATTTCCTGTCTTATCGTATGTCAGAAAGAGTCTGGTTCCTAAAAATAATGTCTAGAAATTTTGAGGTATGCAATAAACCACTTCTTGATGGGGGAATGTGATCTCCGCAGATGTTTTATTAGGGAAGCATCTAAGGTTCAGGCATACAAATTTGAATACCAAAATTTTATGTCAGTTACTTAGTATTAAACTGGTGTAATGCCACTTTGTTTTAATGGCTACGTAGACTTTAATGGGTTAACTTTGTATGAGGGTCAGGTTTTATATGTTTATATTTTCTTAGCCTTGGTCAGGAGAAGTGGTTTTGCTTGCCCTTGTGTGGTGCCGGAGTGGTAGGGTTTCACTCCGTTTGAAAACCTAGCACATCCCAAGAGGTTACCTTGGTGTAGATTTCTTTCTTTCTGTATTAAATCGCTCATTGTCGCAAAGTGACTGGTGCTGCTGGGCTTTGAAAAGAACTTCTAAGAGGTTAAAAAAAGCTTCTGTATGAAAGGATTTTTTACTTCTGCAGACAGAATACAGTTTGCAGCTGTTTGACTTGCGACAGTGATACGGATCTGATTGTATACAGTGTAGCAGGGGCCGTGGATGCAGCTGGAATGGAGGTTATAAATTTTAAAAGCGATGCAGATTTTTGCCATTAATTGGCTGCTAATAAAAGCAAACTCGATGGCTTCTAACTGTGGGAGCCTGTGGCTCTGTATCTGATATCAGGAATTCATACACATTACACAGTTTTAGTGATTCAGACCACGACTAATTGAAATATGAGGCATACTGATCAAATTTAGCATTACCAGCATGCACTATGGTTTGGGACTGTATGGCGACAAGGTAGCGTTTATTACTTATTCTCCATAACACTGCTTGATTGAAATATCTAGCTATGTTGTCAGCAGAGGCCCAGCTGGGCTTTAGTACAGCTAATTAAGTCATTAAAAGAGAGGTCAAGCAATCTAATTCTTGCATACTAAAGTACAAAAAAGTCTTTTATTATATTTTTTTAATAAGTTAAGATTTGAATTTTTAAAGAAATTTCTTTTTAATAATAAATGCATTTGCTGGTTTATTTATTAAAGTCTTAATTCAAATATATAGAGGTAAGACATTATGAACTTGTCAATACACAATTTCCAACGCAGTTTTATATGGTTATGTTCTTTAGTAAGTACATTGTGTAGGTGATTTTTGAAAGTTCAATAAATTAAATATTTATTTAAGGGGTATAGCTTCTGATACTTTTCAACTGATTATTTCAGTACGGTGGTCTCTTTCAGGGAAAATTTTAAAAAGATATACGTTATTGCATACGTTATGCATCCTGTAAGTCAAAAGCAAATATATTCTATGACATTCTTTGTTTTGAGGGCTTTTTGGGTAAAGGTGTGAGGTTCTAACCGTTCATTCCTTTGTAATTTATCAAGTGCCTCTTGAAATGCTTTTCTCTATTTGAGAGAGCATGTGAGATGGTTTGTGTCAAATGAGTCAGTGGGAATGGAAACATTAATTTGAGTGAACATGTATTAACATTGCTCAATTTTTTTTTAGTTGTGGGGATTACTGACATATTGCCCAGAACATTACTTATTTCAAAGTGTATGAATGGTATAATGATAATCTAATATAATAGTTTAAAGATGACTATTTTGCTTTCCTTTATTGTTTTAATATGTATGGACAGTCCAATTTACATTTCCTCATGATAAGCTCCTCAGGTAAACAATGAACACAGTAGGTGTTCTAGAAATAATTAACCAACAAATGAATGAACATCTTCGATGTACTGTATCAATTTCCTTAATAGTTTGGAGAACAGTTTCTAACTTTTGTGTCTTTTTTCCCCTTTCACATTAACTCTCAATTAATCATCGTTTCCAAAGCTAGAATAGAAACTAGAGCTTAAAGCTCAAATTTGTTCATTTTATCACTATCTAGAAATGGATCTTGGAAAATGTTTGGGGGAAGAAAAATATTTAAATTGCACGTTGAATTAAATTAGCAATGAAATTAATTTCTGTTATAATTTTGGATCCTTATTCGGTATACATCACGAATAACTAGTAGAATCGGTCTTCTTAGAGTACTGTATTATTATGAAAATTCAAAAATCAAGTGAGTAATAAGAGGAGAGTGTTTGGAGAAGCTTTAGAAAGTATGGGCGAACTGATACAAAATAGTTCAAATTACAAGTGCTGTCTTAGTTAGAAATGGTTTGAAATATCAAATGAGGTCTGCTTTGGAAAAATCCTAGAAAAGAACTATAGAGAGATGTAAGACTTCTTCTAGTTTTCATATCTGTCGAGGATCTGCTTTCAGCATGAGATTGACATGGGACAACTGTTACTAATTTTTACACTTTTATTAGAGCAGAGCATGCAGCTCTAAATAAGCTACTGCTATTTTGGCAGGAACTGTACATTTTTAAGTAAAATCTGCGCAGACATCAAATAGTTTTATGATAATGGCTTTCCAGAGGTTGAGGAACTTTGCACTATGTAAATATAGCTAGTTGTTCTGTAGCTGTTATTGCTTCAAGGCTTTTGGAAACAAAATTGATATATAATAAATTGTAATTTTTTTTTTTTTAATGAGGGCCAAGATGCAGCTCCCCTTGCTAATGTATTTAATTCTTTTGGAGAGTCATTGTTATTTCAGACCTTCTGGAGAGCCTCATGCAATATAATAGAGAGTGGATGCCGGTGCACCTGCTGTGGGACGTAGAGCACAGGAAGTACGTATTCACAAATCAAGTCATGAAAACAGTCCTTTCCCCTGATCACTGTATAAGTTCTGTGGCGACCACATTAACAACTAGTTTGGGTCTATTTCATTACTGCTTATTCAGTCCATATCCCAGCACTTTTTTTTTTTTTTTCTAGAGAAGAATCAAATCATGTCCTACTCAGAATCATACTAACAAACACAGGAGTAGTTTATTGTGGTTCAAAGTTCATATCAGAGATTTATTCTTTGTACCAAAAAATAGTATTGTGACCTCTTGTCAAAGGAACTTTCTTCAGAGTAGGTTTTGTGAGTAATGATAAATCTCACATGAGTCATTTGAGAGACACATTTTAATTAGACATATGATAATTATTAGACCAAAGAATGATCATATTCTTTGCAGGGTAACCCTCAGTGTGCTCAGTTAAAAGGAGTCCCTCCCTGCCATCAGATTGACAGACAAATTCCTTGTCAGCTCTTCCAGACGGACTCCCTCTTTGGTGTCCCCGGACCTCCTGCCCGTCTCTCAGGCTACCGCTCCCCGGCAATCCTAGATGAGGCTTTGTACCAGTCAAGGACCTATTACCAGTCTTCATGGATGAATTAGAACACACACGAAAAGTTCACCTGCCCTCAAAGACATGTTCAAAAGCATTATTGCTAACATTGTTCCAAACTGGATCCAAATAACAAGTAAATGTTTTTTAGAAATTTCCTTTCCTCCCAGGGGGGCTGGGGGGGAACATATATATAATATATATAGATATATATAGATATATATATACAATATATATATTGTTTACAGTTTCTCTTCAAAACTAAAAATTATACTATTTTTGTTAGTTATATACTTAAAAGTAGTATCTCATTTTCCAGGACTCTGAAAATTTACAATTTCCTAGCATACATTGATTATAAGGCCAAGACTTCGGAATAGGACTGAAGACCAAAAGTCTGGTCTCAAAGGAATTCTAGCTCAATTTTAAAATTAGAAGTTATGGAAGGTTTTGGGTAAGCTCGAGAATCTCTGGGCACCTGTCCAAAATGAACCTCTAAGTCTTTTGAAGTCTACCCATCACTAATATACACAGTACAGTCTAATCCAGCTGTCTGCCCCTTTTCCTGTTTCCCTTTCTCTTTCTTCAGTCTGTCGTGAGGTACCAGCAGCGACATACTGTGGGAGAGGTTTGGTAAAGTGAATATTGCCTCTTGGAAATATTCCCATACAGCGTATCTAGGGTTTTGTTTGGGAGAGGTGTTGGGGGGGAGAACAGGTAACACTTTGGTCATTTGTCTTTCTGACTGACATACGTTTACACTGCAATAATCCCTACCCAACTTTCAAATTACAAAAACTATTTTAGCTAATCACAATCATATCTTTGCAAGATTCGTTGTCTGTTTCAACAAAAGATTATACAATTTTAAAGAGCAGTACAGATTTACAGATGAAAGTAAATACAATTTTTAAAAATCGTATTAATTAACACCTTTTATTACCATAAGCATTTATATTATACACTATTCAAATTTTTGCATGGCTCAGATCAGTGGAAGTTTAAATTTGTTAGCATTTTACAGCTGATGGTTTGGCTAGTGACCTTACTATTTTAATATACATTTATTTCAAATTCTTTTTCTTTAAAATAATTTTTGGCCAAGGATGGGTTTTGGCTAAAGATAGAAAAATTGATAACAAAGTAAAATCTGAGCATAGTTTTGAAGAAATCTTTGTGATATATGCATTAAAAAATCCAGATTGTGGTTAGAAGATATTTCAACCAACCAAAATACTGAAAATAGTGTGTCCTTTGAGAAGCTCTCCTTTCTTGGTCATTTTATCATGTTCATAATTGGATATTCATTTTTTTTGAGGGACCCATTCTATTGAACTGTTTCTGAAACGGAAATTCTTTAAATATTTCTATGCATATCTTCCAAAAACAGTAGCAGAGTCAATTTAAAGAATTTTATGTTGTTATCACAGAACCCACACAAGTTAACTAAAAACACAGGGTGAGAGCTGGGAAGCCAGTTTCATCACTGCTCTGACCTGTGTAATAAAGCCCCATATTATGTAAATAAAAGACTGATGAGTTTGAGGGAAGAATGAGCATGACTGGAGGAAAGACTGCAAGTTCAGATAAAGTAAATATCGGAGGCTTTTCTTTTGTCTTTATTCACCATGTCTTTCTTCTTGTTTTTCTCTTCCTCTCTTGGATCCAAATCCGCAAAGCATTGAGCCAGTCTTCTGTGCAGATCACCATCTCAAGGACTGTGAAGTGTTATTGATGGAAAAAGGGAGATTCACAATTTTAAAAAATACGTAAATGAACAAACCAATCACACACACACACACACACACATAAGCTCCATTTAGAAATCTGGGTTCTTGGGGCGTCTGGGTGGCTTAGTCCTTAAGCGTCTGCCTTCGGCACAGGTCATGGTCTCAGGGTCCTGGGATCGAGCCCCGTGTCGGGCTCCCTGCTCCGCAGGAAGCCTGTTTCCCTCTCTCCCACTCCCCCTGCTTGTGTTCCTTCTCTCACTGTCTCTCTCTGTCAATTAAATAAATAAATAAAATCTGGGTTCTTATCCCAGCCTTCCTCTGTGATATTGGGCAGGTTACTAAACATTTCTAATATATGTATTTTTCATCTCTAAGATAGAATAGTGACCTAATTACCTTTTGGGTTTTTGGGGAAAATGAGATGGGGAAATGTCTGTTAAAGAACTCTGAAGATTCAAGTACATTCAAAATTTCAACAGAGGCTTGTGGGACGCTTACAAGCTGATCCTAAAATTCATATGGAAAGAAAAAACAAAGAATAACCAAAATACTTTCTGAAGATTAAGAATAAGGAAGTATTGGTACCATTAGGCCATAGTGATCAAGATGAAGTGTTACTGAGATGGGGCTAGACAAGCAGACAAGAATGGAGAGACCCCTTCATTAGTGAAGACCTGGTATTGAACGGAGACTTCCTCATGAGACTGTGGGGAGATGATATATTACTCAAAAATGGTACCAGGATAAGTGGTTTAGCTACATAGAAAAAAAAAAGCAACATAAAATTCTAGAAGAATTAAATATCTTAATGTGAAAGCAAAAGTTTAAATCTTTTAGAAGAAAATATCAGGGAAAATATAATATCAGGGCAGAAGAGCATTTCTTAAGCCCCAAAGAACACAAATCATAAAGAAAAAGATTGGGGTATTTTGATTATATGAATATAATAATAATTCCTGTATATCAAAACGTTCTATAAAAATAGGAAAAGGTAAGTTAAAAAGGGAGAAGATATATGTGATGTATATAAGTGATAAAGAATAATATAATAATATATAATTTCTACAAATCAAGAAGAAAAAAAACACACAACCCAAGAGAAAAATAGGCAAAGAATATGGACTTTTCAGAAGAGGCAAACTAATAGAACAAATGACAGACAAAAAGATGCTTAGAACCATGAAATGTAGACTATAATAATGATAAGTTATTATTAACATCTATCAGGTTGGCAGAGATTAAAAGTCTGGAAACTATTGAGTGTTGAGAAGGATGTGAGAAGTGGGAACTTTTATGTACTGCTTGCATGAATATAATTTAAAACAATAACCTTACAGCATATTTGGCACTAGTCAATTGGAGAATGCACATACTTTCAGGAAAGTTTACTAAAAGGAGACAGTGATACAAGAACAAAGAAATACTCTGTCTCTTGCATACAAGACAATGCATGAAGATGTCTATCCTGGCACTCTTTACAGTGGGATAAAAATGGAACAACTTAAATTGCCATCAGTGACCATTGGCTAAATAAAATGTATAATCATTCAATAGAATACTATAAATCAGTTCAGATAAGTAGGTGTGTATCAACAGGGATAAAACTCAAAAGCCTAATAACAAATGGAAATATAGGTTGAAAAATCATATGGAGCATGATATCATTTTCTGCAATTTGAAAAAAAAAACTAAAACATTGTATAGTGCTTAAGGACAACTATGTGTGTAGTAAAAAATATGAATTGAAATATATACACCAGGGGCACCTGGGTGGCTCAGTTGTTAAGCGTCTGCCTTCGGCTCAGGTCATGATCCCAGGGTCCTGGGATCGAGCCCCGCATCAGGCTCCCTGCTCGGCAGGAAGCCTGCTTCTCCCTCTCCTGCTCCCCCTGCTTGTGTTCCCTCTCTCGCTGTGTCTCTCTCTGTCAAGTAAATAAATAAAATCTTTATAAAAAAATTAAAAAAGAAATATATACACCAACTTCAATATATTTATTAACTCTGTAAAGGGAGCACAGGGGTGGGGGGAAATACAATCTGGGCTATGTTCAAAGGGGCTTCAACTTTATTTGTAATATTTTCTCTTTTAAATAATGCAAATATAACCACATGTTAAGCATCCTTTTCACTCATATTCCATACATTTTTCTGTTTCATTGAAATATTTAAATTTTGAGGCAACTGCTAGACATTGCCCATGTTTATTAAAAATAATTACTAAAAATTAAATTAAATTAAATTGTTATCAAATGAATGCTACGAAGAAGTTGGGACTATTACAACTCAGCAGCTTAGAGAAAGAACCATGCAGAGGTGGAATCGACCTCGAAGGAGGAGACTCTGGCTGGCTGGAGGTGTTGTCTCTGAGGGGAAGGAGGAGGCTGAATGGGAGTGTGACAAGACTATAAACCAGAGACCTCTTCTGTTACTGGGGTAAGTAGCCACTGCCAGGTTGAAGAAGCCTCGCTGAGGTCATGCTAGAGAAACAGGATGGACCAAGTCCCTTCTTCCTCTTCCAGCCTCCCAGTCTCCTTCTGGTCCCCCACAATGTCAGAATTAAACAGGGAGGAGATGGACAAATTGAAATGTCATTTTCCGAGTCCAGCACCAGAATCACAAACCAGAGCATAGAAGGGTGGTCTTAAAACTGAGAGACAGGGACCAACCATGTGTATGGTTGGTCCTTAACCATATCACAGAACACCTACTTCCTGTCTTCCTCTCAAACTCCAGGATATCACTTTATAATGATAAAAGTAGGGGCCACTTAGTTCTTCCATGGTCCATCTTATATAAGCCCTGCAAAAATTCAGAATTATTCTAGCTTCCTCCTGCTGCTTCCTTGCAGGCATTCCCAACGCAAATCCTCATGTAAACCCACCTCCATTAATAAGCCCTCTATTTCCCCTGGTTTGGGTCTTCCACAGATTTCATTCCCACTCGAAAAACTTTGACAAATGACTCAACCTTTCTCTGTACTTGAACTCTTGCCATAATCTTGCAGGGTAACAGTGTTTATGTGAGAACCTGTGACAGACCCTCATTTCAGGGTTTTTCCATCTCCTGGATTTCTATACCTCCATTTTGACTTCACAAAAGCCACCCAGCTCCACCGTTCCACGTTAGATTTTGTGATTCCCTGAACATCCTCCCATGATCAAATATTCATCTCCAGTTCTTTATGTTTTTAGAATAAACACAGGACCATCTGTTTCTTCCAGGATCTTTCTTCCATTTTACTTGTTTTCTGACTTTGTGAAATCACTACTGTCTTCCTTTAACCCTTCAGTTTTCTCCTCGATTTTCCAGCGCCTCTCTGAGTTTTTCTCTTTATCCCACTTGCCTTTGACCCCAAGAACAACACTTTAACAATATTACTATAATTGGCTTTTACTGTCTCCCTCTAGCCTTATTCCCTCATTGTAGACACCTTGCAGACCACCAATCCAGGTTGGATACGGGGGTCCTGGTTCTTTACTCTTGTACGAGGAATGCTACTGGGGCCACTCCAGATTCTTGCCTCTTCAACCAAGGTTCTTGTAAGTGTAGTATGTTTTTGCCGCCTCCATGTCTTCACCTCTAACCCATAGCAGTCTGTCCATTGCTTTGCTGAATCTTCTTTTGTTGAAGTTAAGTTTGACATTACAATTTCAGAATCAGTGGAACTTTTCAATCGTTATTGTACTTGGTCTCTCAATATATTTAACATTATTGAATTTTTCCACATTTGATTTCTGTGTTATTTTTCTTCAGATCTTCTTCCACTGCTCTACTCTTCTTTCTTAGTGCACTTTTTAAGTTTTTATTTTTCAGACTGTGTTTTAAATATTGGTGTTTCTATGGCTCTTATTTTATATGCTTTCCTACCAGGGCTGCCTTTCATTCCTGTAGTTCCCATGACCACAAACACTCACTTGCTGCCTCATCTATCTTGTCTGGATCTTACCTTGTGTGTGCACATTCCTACCGATGTCCCATATCCACTTTGATCTACCCATTCCATATCTTGTCACCACCCACTCAGTTTATCAAGCCAGGAATATGGTGGTAAATTAAATCCCAGACTTCCCTCTTCTTCATTTTGCATATTTCAGCGACACCAAGTCTTAAAAGAGTCTACTTTCTGAAAACCTTTCAAGCGAGACCCTTCCTTCTAAGTCTCCCTCTTTTGTCCTTGCTGTCTTCTAGGCCATCCTCCATTCCACCATGAAAGTGATTTCAAAAAATAAAATCCAATCTTCTTGCCTTCTTACCTAACATCTTCTTATAGTTCTCTACTGCCTACATAATACCTCTGCAAGGTTTACAAGTGTCTTTGGAGTCTGACCTCTGCCTCTTCTAACTTTCTTGCCCATACAGGGTCCATGGTGCAGCTCTTCTGAACTTCTTGCCAATCCCTAAATATATTCTGCATATTCATGTTTCTCCATGTCTGTGCATACTGTTCCCTTCATCTGGAACAAGTTCTCCCTCCTCTGTCTCCATCCCTACTTAGTCTGCTTGGAAACTTTCAACTTTTTTTCTTTGCCTGTAAGTCATAAAGCATTTTTTCCTCTGTGAGACCTGTGGAGACATCATGTTTAACGATGAAAATATGGGGCATGGCATCACCCGTATATGGTTTTCAAACCTGGATCTGCCTGGATATAGTGCATAACTAATCTTGATGAGCCTTTAAAATTCAGTGATAAGATGAACCTCACAGACCAGGTAAGATTGAAAGTGGTAAGTGATAAAAGGGGTGAATGAGAGAAAATACGCAGCCAATACTGGGCATCTGGCAGACATTCAGTCAGATGTTGTTATCATTATTGTGACTGTGAATATTAATGTTAAGAGTGATGTCATTAACAGTAACATTTCAGGTACTCTCAGGCAGTTAGATACTCCATTCTATAGATACTATATAGGTCTATATCGTCCATCTAAATTTTGTGTATGTAACTCTTCCCCTCAAAACTGCGAGCTCCTTCAAAACAGTGGCTTTCTTACTATGAATTAATTTAAATATGCCAAACCTCATTTCTGAGAGGATTTGAATCAGCTTATATGTAATGATGCAATAAAATGTATAAGAATTATGACCAAAGGAAATATGGGTAGGGAAATAAAATGAAACCAGAATAAGTTGGTTTATAAAACTGTGCATATAGTCTTGTGTAGTTCCTAGGATAGGTAACAGGTTTATCTGTGAGCTTCCTAGTGGCCAAGGCATAGAGGAAAATGAAAATTCACAACATCTACAAGGGAAAAATCCACTAGTTACTGAGGATGAGCATAGCTTTCCCTGAAACTGAGAAATCTTTGATGTTCATCAGCAAGTGACACTATGGAATACTGTGAACTTTTGCTAGTCAAATTGTGGTTCTTGATCCAGTATCACTTAGTAGCTTGTTAGACATGTGGAATCTCAAGCGCCACCCAAACTTAACTAAACTCAAGTCCACATTTTAACAAGGTCCCCGGGTGATATATATGCTTTAAAACTTGTGAAGTGCTGCTGTAGAGGACAATATTTTCAATAACTAGAGTGTTTCATATGATGGTTTCTTTATGTTTGTCTTGGATTCAAATATGCAGAGAAGTATTTCAGGAAATATAATCCAGTTCCCAGTTTGATGTACCTTTCGTATCTTTCCAAATATGTTTTAAATCGCTCTTTTAATGAAGAAATAAAACATTATAAAGTTACGTTTCTTTTCCATTCACTTTCCTCTGCCTTCTTCCATGAAGGTAATCGCGACCGTGAGGCTGGGGAGTATCTTTCCCATGCAAGCTTTTATAGTTTACCACTTATGTGGGTATCCATAAAATATATTTAAGTAAGTACTTCTTTTGAAGCTCCTCAATGGAAACCCAGGCTAGAGCATGAAAACCTAATCAGTAAGAGCAATTAATACAAAGTACAGAAGCTGTGTGAAAGAAGTGCTTTTGGGGTTAACCCAGGGAAAGAATTTAGATTTTAGAACTATGAAAATAGGTGGGAAAAAAAAAGACTGGTTGGGCAACATTTTGTTTTGGTAATGCTCCCAGAGAATTGGACAGGGGAGAATTCAGTATTCTATTTAGTAGCCACAAGACAGTAGCAAAACGACAGTACTGGTGTGTCAGCATCAAATTCCAATACTTTTTTTCTCTTTCTTTTTTTAAGGAAGAGATGTTGACCACCTTTCACTCCACTCCTTCTTTAGATGCTGCTCCACTTGGGAGAGAGGAAAGTGCCAGGTAGGAGGGCCCACTGAGCTGGAGGGAGAGGTTCTGATAAAACATATAATCCTATGGGATGCCTGGGTGGCTCGTTAAGCATCTGCCTTCGGCTCAGGTCATGATCCCAGGGTCCTGGGATCGAGCCCAGCATCGGGCTCCCTGCTCGGCGGGGAGCCTGCTTCTCCTTCTCCCACTCCCCCTGCTTGTGTTCCCTCTCTCGCTGTGTCTCTGTCAAATAAATAAATAAAATCTTAAAAAAAAAAAAAAAACTGGGGCGCCTGGGTGGCTCAGTCGTTAAGCGTGTGCCTTCGGCTCAGGTCGTGATCCCAGGATTCTGGGATCGAGCCCCGCATCGGGCTCCCTGCTCAGCGGGGAGCCTGCTTCTCCCTCTGCCTGTTTTGCCTGTTCTGCCTGCCACTCCCCCTGCTTGTGTGCTCTCTCTCTCTCTGACAAATAAATAAAATATTAAAAAAAAATACATCATCCTAGCGGAAAGCAGCCAGGGCCTAGAGAATGGAGCTGGCTCTGGAAGAAGAAAGGGCACAAGGAGAAAAGAGAATCTAGATCAGGGAAAGGATAGGGAATTGGCCCTGCTGACACTCTGCCCACTCTTTGCTCTCATCCTCCACTTTTCCACCCTCCATTTTCCTTCTGGGTATCCTTTAGAAAATTCTTCCCCCCACCCTCAAATTCTGTGATGACTCCATTAGGATCTTCTAAAAGTTTCCCAAACCTGTTCTAGAGAAAATACAAATGACCAGTAAGTGTAGACATGTCACAAACGTAGAAAGCATGTTCAAATTTACAAGGAAGCCAAGAAATGATAGTTCAAATGATAGAAAATACCTTGGAAGAGTTTTAAACCTAAGGAGAAGTGGTTGGAATACTTTCAAAATGAGTGTGACTTTGTTCACCTCTCAGCAGCTTTAGTTCTCTAGGTATATCTTAAGCATAAATTATTTTGATTTGAGGCAATTTTCAAATACCAAAAGGAATGTGGCGTATGAACAAAGTGAGCATTTTGGCACTTAAAAACAGAGAAGAATCCCAGATTTCTGAGAACCGATGAAGCAATCACTAATTATATTCTCTGGTAAGAAGCTGGAATGCGGGCGCCTGGGTGGCTCAGTTGGTTAAGCGACTGCCTTCGGCTCAGGTCATGATCCTGGAGTCCTGGGATCGAGTCCCGCACCGGGCTCCCTGCTTGGCAGGGAGCCTGCTTCTCCCTCTGACCCTCCCCCCTCTCATGTGCTCTCTGTCTCTCT
Source organism: Mirounga leonina (assembly GCF_011800145.1). Taxonomy (NCBI): domain Eukaryota; kingdom Metazoa; phylum Chordata; class Mammalia; order Carnivora; family Phocidae; genus Mirounga; species Mirounga leonina. The sequence goes on from NW_023270702.1 coordinate 9,670,898, forward strand.
CATTCTCTCTCTCTCAAATAAATAAATAAAATCTTTAAAAAAAAAAAAAAGAAGCTGGAATGCAAAGGCAAAATCGCTACTCCATTAGGTATAGTCAGGATGTCAAAGGGCGTCATGAAAATTGCATATTTACTCATCATGAAACTGTGCAGGATACTGAAAAGGTGAACACTAAAAATCTGGAGACTGGGATAATCTACATTGAATACGTTATGTGCTATCATTTGCTACTCTTTATGTGCTATCTTTTGCCCATCATGTCTGACTAGCTGTGGAGGGCAATATAGGAATTTGGTGGTGGTGGCTGTAGGAGAGTTTACCAAAAGCTATGTCAGGTAGGAGAATGCTCTAGACCACTAGCCTGCATGTTCACTAGGATGCTGCCTTGCTTGACCATTACCTGATTCTTTGGTAAGCCTGGCCCAGCGATCTTCAATAAACTCTCACCTTTACGGATCATAATGACAGGCTGTCCACTCTTGTGTCAAGGTGAAAGATGAATGCCACTGCCCTGGGAGATTTATTACTACTATTATTAATTATTATTGTTTTGCTTTTGGAGTCTGTATTTTCGACGTGGTCTAAATTCCCAAGGGTAAAGGTTAGTCATTTCAGGATTTCACTATAATCTTCCCTACCCCCTTTTCAACCATTGTTCTACAGAACCTTCCTAGAGAAGTGAAACTAAATACAATAAAGGGAACACGTACAGAAAATGTTTAGGATTTTTATGCTTGGGGAGATGATGCTAACTTTCCCACTTAAAACACGTTTCCATGAGAGAGGATGACTTCAGTGTGGCACCAGGGAAGCTTCCTTCCCATCTGTTTGGTAGAGTGTAGTCATTCTTGATGTAATGTCTGTGATACCGAAACGTCAGAACTTGTCCTAACCTGCATGTCGGCTTTACATCTCTCTTTTAAAGCTCTGTTTGTTTTCATTAAACCTTTTCGCTTTTGACTCAGGTGATGTAGTTGTGTTTAGCAATGTATAACTTTGGCTTCCTTGGCTCTTTTCCCCTCATGCAGATTTTCTGCAGGTACGTGTGCACTAAAGGGCATTTGTTTCATCTGGAAGCTCTGTGCACTTGGTATGCTCCTCAGCACAGCCCAGGTCAGGCATTAATAATGTTTTTTGATGAGTTGATGAGGATGATACTGACGGTGATGAAAAGAAAATGAGAATAAAACTAGTATAGTGAGATTTGAGCACAGAACAGAAGTGTTTACATTACATCATCTTTACATTAAGTGCTTTGCAGGAAAAAATGTTTTACGCGTTTACCAAAGGAGAATGTCTGGGGCATTCGTGCTGTCAAAATATTCATGGCTACTTGCTCGTTGACTTAAAATAGGCATAGGCTTGATTTCTGTTGCAAGTTTTGTGGCTATTCGTTCCTGTGAGGCAGGAGAGAAAATCATTGTCCTCTATCATTTGGTAATTTAAAAGTATCATAATTATGTCTTATGATTCATAGTTCGTAAGAGGTCACCAGATATTACTTAGCTCTATTTTTAGATGGACCAGTCTATATTGTTCCACACAGAATATATATTTTTAATTGATAATATGTTACTTTCAGCTATTCCAGGATTAAATGTTACAAAACAAATTCCTTGATTTTATTGGTATTGGTATAGAAATTATCATAGGTATAGAAATTGGTATAGAAATTAGGTATCTGTGTAGTTCTTTGTCTTCATATGTTTTTTAGAAGTATTGGAATATTGCTTCTTTGTCCAAGAGTGTGTTATGAAAACTTTTAATTGTTAGTGCTATATTGTAGGTTATTTTCTACTTTTTCTTAGCCTGCCATGATTAATGGTCTATTGGCCCTGCTACTTAGGTCTGCATCTTTTTTTTTTTCCCCCCTTTACCTCTCCATTTTGTGAACTAGAACCTACCCTAGGACTTAGAAAGGTGGGCTGAGTTGGCCTGGTTTCTTCCCACCTTTTTCTGTTTCTTATTACTAGAGCTTGCTCAAGAGCGACACATTTACATCTGAGTCACATGGGGTGACTGTAAAGAGCAAAGGTATGCGTAGATTTGCTTGAATCATAATGTATGGCAGTGGAGCCAGGGAATACACATTTTAACAAATTCCCTAGGTGACTTGTGTGTATTAATGTGAAGAATTGCTGGACTGGTAACTCCTTATACTGCTTTCACAACTTTCCATTGTGACCACAGTAGTATAGTTGATCATTAGTGCAGCCTTTTAGCCTCCAGCCAATCCCTGGATAGGAAAAGTTGAATAGCAGTATTGTACTAGATTGGACTGAAGTTTGCTAAGATGTCCTGAGGTTCACACTGAATGTCATCTGAGGCCTTTCTGGGGTTGATGGGGGTTTGGCTCTAACAAGGCAGCCTTTCTCTTACAATTATTTTGCCCCAGCCTCCAACTGGATGTAATTTGGTTCATTCCTTACTTGTTCTTTCTAGCTCAAATGGCAAGTCATCAGAATGTTCTGGGGTTACTCAGTATCAGCCTTGGAATGGAATATGTTACTTCTCTGAGGAATGAGAGTAAAGATATTAAAGTAATGATAATATAGAGAATTTATTAGTTGTCCAGCTTCCTTCCAGCCAACCAAGACATTTATGGGCATCTACCTTCGTTCTTTCCTTTTAACTTTTTCTTCAAAGGATAAGTGCCACTGCCCACTCCTTCCCAGGTAGGCCTCTTCCCTCCATCTGTGCTCTAGATCCCAATTCTCTCAAACTCTAAGTGACTTTGATTTATTGATTACCCCATTTTCTGGATCATCAATCTCTTCTTCTTCTTTTTTTTTTTTTAAGATTTTATTTATTTATATGAGAGAGAGAATGAGATAGAGAGCATGAGAGGGGGGAGGGTCAGAGAGAGAGGCAGACTCCCTGCTGAGCAGGGAGCCCGACGTGGGACGCGATCCCGGGACTCCAGGATCATGACCTGAGCTGAAGGCAGTCGCCCAACCAACTGAGCTACCCAGGCGCCCCATCAATCTCTTCTTCTTATTGGCTCCTTCCCCTCAGGTTTTTCCCATGCTCAAATCTTCCTCATCTTTTTGGAATTCAACTTACTCTTTGATGCCTCCATATCACTCTTCCCCTTAATGGTCCCACTTAAGGAAAGTGTTATCTACACTCTAATCTTACTTCATCATTTTCCACTTTTTTTTTTTAAAGATTTTATTTATTTATTTGATAGAGAGAGACACAGCAACAGAGGGAACACAAGCAGGGGGAGTGGGAGAGGGATAAGCCGGCTTCCAACGGACCAGGGAGCCTGATGCAGGGCTCGATCCTAGGACCCTGGGATCATGACCTGAGCTGAAGGCAGACACTTAACAACTGAGCCACCCAGGTGCCCCATATTCTCCACTTTTTTCCCCCCAAACCACTGTGATTTGATTTGGGGGCCCTCACATTACCAAAATGGCTTTGCCAGTCACCGAAGGTCTCTTTACCAATAGACAATTTGCAGTCTTCTTCTTTGTTAGCTTGGCAGTGTATGGTATTATTGACCACTTCATCTGTCCTGAAATCCTTCCTACTTACATGGCATCCTTAGCCCTCCTTCATCTGCTACTCTACTTCTTGTTCTGGCCACGCTACATGTATTTCAGTTCTTTGAGTTCTTTATCTTCCATCTGAGCTTCTTGTTTGCATTTCCATCTATCTAGACTGTTTTCTTCCTCATTGATGCCTCCTCACTATCCTCTATTCTTTTCCATACAGCTTCTCTGTTTCTTCAACTCTGGCTAAGTTGCTCATCCTATTCACTTCCACAGAACTCCTTACATAACATTTTTTCACTGTAATTTAATTACCCATTTGCCTACATTCCTCACTAGAGTATAAACTACATGGGCTGAAGATTGTGTCAATTATTTTCACTGACTTTTCTCTGGTGCCTAGTAGCCTATGATAGTGACGGGTATAGGAATCAGGTACGAGCATAATCTACATATATATATATATGATAAATGAATAGAAATACACGTGTACATACACTTGCACAAGCACACACACACACAACTATGGTTCTATGGCTATTAAGGAAAATCTAACTGAGTATGTGACAATATTTCATCTCTAGGCCATAGATTTAATCAGCTACTACTGGGAAGGTATGTTCACAAAAGATTGCAATAAAGGACAGGAAATGCTTAGAGAAAAATGAGTGATACAAACAATATACATGTTAAGAAAAGGGTGATTGCATGCTCACCTGAGGTGAGCAGTATCTCGAGAAAAAAAAATTATTTTGAAACTTAACCTTAAAGGATAATGTGAGTTTTGAAAAGGAGATATAGGAAGAAGGTGTTTCTTGAGAGAACTAATAATGGGGTAGAAAAGCACAGTGCAAAAATGGGAGATAGTGACAAGCCAGGTGTTCAGCTGGAGCAAACATATTCCAGGCAAGAATAAAAGAAAAGATTGGGAAGGTTGACAGGTTGTCAAAATTTGTAAAATAAATAAATAAAGTTTAAACTTTATTCTTTAGTAAGTGGGAACTCACTAAAATACTAAACTTAACATTTTTTCTCCTCATACGAGCATAAAGTTTAAAGTTATTAATTATAATTGCTTTTCCCCTTAAACACGCAGTCATTAATTCACTCAGCCTCAGCTAACATCGGAGCACCAGCACTAACAGAGGTTGTGTGTCTCAGTCCTCTTTCAATGACGTGATTGCATGATGCTTCTGTATATGAAATGATTGTCCTGGGCAACTTACTGTTTCACTATTTTAAACTTTCAATTAAAATAAAAAAGAATTTACCATGATCCCTAACTGTTCTAATTGACAATTACTTAGTATTGACAGAGAATTGAATTAATATGAAACACATCATTCCAGATAATTAGGGAACTGTTGAATGAGTACAGATCTAATTTTAATTTCTGCAGCACATACAAACATTCTCCTTCAGTACCTTGTACTATGTCATGAATTGTTGCCGTCCCTCCACAGGTTTCTGGTTCAAATTCAAGCCTATCTGAGTTTACTTTTGAATATTATTTATATTTATATATGAACTGAGTGACTTGCTACACTTGAATATATCCTTAAACATAATTAGCTTCCCACAATTAATCTAAATGCTATTTAAAAACAAACATTTAGTTACTTTGTGTATTTTTATTATATACTTTCATGGCGCCTATATCTCATAAATGAGGCATAGCCTCAAATACCGCTCGAGTACTTTTATTCCCTTTATGTTAGTTTACAGTCTAATTCCAAGAGTAGTTGATTCAATCTCCTTAGTTCCAGGCTTTCAATCCCACAACCACTTCTCTGCACTCTTAGAAGATGCACTTCTAAGTTACTGGCAAATTCCTCACAAATGTTCTCCGGGGGCCTCCCGAGGAAACCCACAAATGTGCTCCTTTGCAAGACCACCTTCTGGACGCTTGCCGTGGCGGTGCTGGCCAGCATTAGCTAAGAAAGAACTACAGACTGCACCAGCTAGGTGAAAAATACATTTTCTTCCTTTTCTTAAAACCCCCCTCCCCCTGCTGCAGCCCTGGAATATGCAGAAGTGGGAAGGAGAGAAGTTAAGAACACGGAAAAAAACAGCTGCCATTTTGTTTTCCCAGAGACTGTTCAGGCTGGAGCTGGGGCGGGGGTGGAGCTGGGGCAGGGGTGGGGGGGATGGGGAAGCTGGGAGGA